>NW_028259956.1:0-29636 GCF_056163025.1 Triticum urartu | reverse complement strand
ACAGGCTGCAAAATTCAGAATAAATTGGAACCGTTAACTAGAATTCTCTTTTTTTTATTGCAGTAGTGAACTACTCTTAAATCGGTATTATCTCCCCCCCCTTCAATGGCATAATAAAATATTATGGCTTTATGCTTAATCCGTGTATAGGTAAACTTTAGGTCCGAACAGCATTATTATCCAAAGATCCCCTTTATGTACATATCTCTATGGGGAATCATGCTTTAATTTTTCAAAGTATTAAATTAAATATCTTGAATAAAAAAAGGAAATTTGCTCTGATATAGAGTATAACCTGACTATCTTGGCGTACCCAAGTGAAATTACGATAAAAGAAAAGCATGGATATGGGGAGAGGTGGATAACTAGATTGGCATGTACTTAAAAAAGGGACTTACTTTATTTTAGAATTCCACAATGAAATACTGAATTTTCTAGCAATTATACTACTCCGATCCGAAATAAAAAAGAACCCTCAAATTATTTTGAGAAATTAAAGTAAGCACGCTATTCTAAATCGAAGTAAAGTCAAACTTTCTAGTATATTATATTACGGCTTTATTACATTCATAGAAAGGAGATAAAATGAGAAATCTTTGCCATCCAATCTGATTAGAATATCATAACATAAAGTATAAGTGGCAGAATTTTTTTTGTAGGAATGTTTTATCAATTCATTTTCATTTCATTTGTACCCCTGGCAAACTCGAACTTTCGTCCAAATGGTCTCTATTCATATGTATGAAATACATATATGAAATACGTATGTGGAGTTCCCTAGAATTTCATGTGATTCAGTAAACAGAATATAGATTCCATGATTGCTAGATCGATCCATAGGGATTGATGAAGAGTGAGCTGATAATGGAATTTTTCTTTGATAAACAGGAAACTTAAGATTAAGATGCTCCGGAATGGAAACGAGGGAATGTCCACAATACCCGGATTTAGTCAGATCCAATTCGAGGGATTTTGTAGGTTCATTAATCAAGCCTTGGCAGAAGAACTTGACAAGTTTCCAACAATTAAAGATCCAGATCACGAAATTGCATTTCAATTATTTGCGAAAGGATATCAACTGCTAGAACCCTCGATAAAAGAAAGAGATGCTGTGTATGAATCACTCACCTATTCTTCCGAATTATATGTATCTGCGAGATTAATTTTTGGTTTCGATGTGCAAAAGCAAACCATTTCTATCGGAAACATTCCTATAATGAATTCCTTAGGAACCTTTATTATAAATGGAATATACCGAATTGTGATCAATCAAATATTGCTAAGTCCTGGTATTTACTACCGCTCGGAATTAGATCATAAGGGAATTTCTATCTACACTGGCACTATAATATCAGATTGGGGGGGGAGATCGGAATTAGCAATTGATAAAAAAGAAAGGATATGGGCTCGCGTGAGTAGAAAACAAAAGATATCTATTCTAGTTCTATCATCAGCTATGGGTTCGAATCTAAGAGAAATTCTGGATAATGTTTCCTACCCTGAAATTTTCTTGTCTTTCCCGAATGCTAAAGAGAAGAAGAGGATTGAGTCAAAAGAAAAAGCTATTTTGGAGTTTTATCAACAATTTGCTTGTGTAGGTGGGGACCTGGTATTTTCGGAGTCCTTATGCGAGGAATTACAAAAGAAATTTTTTCAACAAAAATGTGAATTAGGAAGGATTGGTCGACGAAATATGAATCGGAGACTTAATCTTGATATTCCTCAGAACAATACATTCTTGTTACCACGAGATGTATTGGCCGCTACGGATCATTTGATTGGAATGAAATTTGGAACGGGTATACTTGACGATGACGATATGAATCACTTGAAAAATAAACGTATTCGTTCGGTTGCGGATCTGTTACAAGATCAATTCGGATTGGCTCTTGGTCGTTTACAACATGCAGTTCAAAAAACTATTCGTAGAGTATTCATACGTCAATCGAAACCGACTCCCCAAACTTTGGTAACTCCAACTTCAACTTCAATTTTATTAATAACTACTTATGAGACCTTTTTTGGCACATACCCGTTATCTCAAGTTTTTGATCAAACGAATCCATTGACACAAACTGTTCATGGGCGAAAAGTGAGTTGTTTAGGTCCTGGAGGGTTGACGGGGAGAACCGCAAGTTTTCGGAGCCGAGATATTCATCCGAGTCACTATGGGCGTATTTGTCCAATTGACACGTCTGAAGGAATCAATGTTGGACTTACTGGATCCTTAACAATTCATGCGAGAATTGATCACTTGTGGGGATCCATAGAGAGTCCGTTTTATGAAATATCTGCTGAGAAAGCAAAAGAAAAAAAAGAGAGACAGGTGGTTTATCTATCACCAAATAGAGATGAATATTATATGATAGCAGCAGGAAATTCTTTGTCCTTGAATCAAGGTATTCAGGAAGAACAGGTTGTTCCGGCTAGATACCGTCAAGAATTCTTGACTATTGCATGGGAACAGATTCATGTTAGAAGTATTTTTCCTTTCCAATATTTTTCTATTGGGGGTTCTCTCATTCCTTTTATTGAGCACAATGATGCGAATCGGGCTTTAATGAGTTCTAATATGCAGCGCCAAGCAGTTCCGCTTTCTCGGTCCGAGAAATGCATTGTTGGAACTGGATTGGAACGCCAAACAGCTCTAGATTCGAGGGTTTCCATTATAGCCGAACGCGAGGGAAAGATCATTTCTACTGATAGTCATAAGATACTTTTATCAAGTAGTGGGAAGACTATAAGTATTCCTTTAGTTAACCACCGTCGCTCTAACAAAAATACTTGTATGCACCAAAAACCCCGGGTTCCACGGGGTAAATCCATTAAAAAAGGACAAATTTTAGCAGAAGGAGCTGCTACAATTGGGGGCGAACTTGCTTTAGGAAAAAACGTATTAGTAGCTTATATGCCATGGGAAGGTTACAATTTTGAAGACGCAGTACTAATTAGCGAACGTTTGGTATATGAAGATATTTATACCTCTTTTCACATCCGGAAATATGAAATTCAGACGGATACGACAAGCCAGGGCTCCGCTGAAAAAATCACTAAAGAAATACCACATCTAGAAGAACATTTACTCCGCAATTTGGACAGAAATGGAGTTGTTAGGTTGGGATCCTGGGTAGAAACTGGTGATATTTTAGTAGGTAAATTAACGCCTCAGATAGCGAGCGAATCATCTTATATCGCGGAAGCTGGATTATTACGGGCCATATTTGGCCTTGAGGTTTCCACTTCAAAAGAAACTTCTCTGAAATTACCTATAGGTGGAAGAGGGCGCGTTATCGATGTGAAATGGATCCAAAGGGACCCGCTCGACATAATGGTTCGTGTATATATTTTACAGAAACGTGAAATCAAAGTTGGGGATAAAGTAGCCGGAAGACATGGGAATAAAGGGATCATTTCCAAAATTTTGCCTAGGCAAGATATGCCCTATTTGCAAGATGGAACACCCGTTGATATGGTCTTCAATCCCTTAGGAGTACCCTCCCGAATGAATGTGGGACAAATATTTGAAAGCTCGCTCGGATTAGCGGGGGATCTGCTAAAGAAACATTATAGAATAGCACCCTTTGATGAGAGATATGAGCAAGAGGCTTCAAGAAAACTTGTGTTTTCAGAATTATATGAAGCCAGTAAAGAAACAAAAAATCCATGGGTATTTGAACCCGAGTACCCGGGAAAAAGCAGAATATTTGATGGAAGAACAGGCGACCCCTTTGAGCAACCTGTTCTAATAGGGAAGTCCTATATCTTAAAATTAATTCATCAAGTTGATGAGAAAATTCATGGGCGTTCTACTGGGCCCTACTCACTTGTTACACAACAACCGGTTAGAGGAAGAGCCAAGCAAGGGGGACAACGAGTAGGAGAAATGGAAGTTTGGGCTTTAGAAGGATTTGGTGTTGCTCATATTTTACAAGAGATACTTACTTATAAATCTGACCATCTTATAGCTCGCCAAGAAATACTTAATGCTACGATCTGGGGAAAAAGAATACCTAATCATGAGGATCCTCCAGAATCTTTTCGAGTGCTCGTTCGAGAACTACGATCTTTGGCTCTAGAACTGAATCATTTCCTTGTATCTGAAAAGAACTTCCAGGTTAATAGGGAGGAAGTTTGATCGGAATAAATATAAATTCTTTTCTTATTTCTATTTTATGATTGACCAATATAAACATCAACAACTTCAAATTGGACTCGTTTCCCCTCAACAAATAAAGGCTTGGGCTAACAAAAACCTACCTAATGGAGAAGTCGTTGGCGAAGTCACAAGGCCCTCTACTTTTCATTATAAAACCGATAAACCAGAAAAAGATGGATTGTTTTGCGAAAGAATCTTTGGACCCATAAAAAGCGGGATTTGCGCTTGTGGCAATTCTCGAGCGAGCGGAGCTGAAAACGAAGACGAAAGATTTTGCCAAAAATGCGGGGTCGAATTTGTGGATTCTCGGATACGAAGATATCAAATGGGATACATCAAACTCGCATGTCCCGTGACTCATGTGTGGTATTTGAAAGGTCTTCCTAGTTATATCGCGAATCTTTTAGATAAACCTCTTAAGAAGTTGGAGGGCCTAGTATACGGCGATTTCTCTTTTGCTAGGCCCAGCACTAAAAAACCCACTTTTTTACGATTACGAGGTTTATTCGAAGAGGAAATTGCATCCTGTAACCACAGCATTTCTCCCTTTTTTTCTACCCCAGGCTTTGCAACATTTCGAAATCGGGAAATTGCGACAGGAGCAGGTGCTATTAGAGAACAATTAGCAGATTTGGATTTGCGAATTATTATAGAGAATTCTTTGGTCGAATGGAAGGAATTAGAAGACGAGGGGTATAGTGGAGATGAGTGGGAAGATAGAAAAAGACGAATAAGAAAAGTTTTTTTGATTAGACGCATGCAATTGGCGAAACATTTTATTCAAACAAATGTAGAACCAGAATGGATGGTTTTGTGCTTATTACCGGTTCTTCCTCCCGAATTGAGACCTATTGTTTATAGGTCTGGAGATAAAGTAGTGACTTCAGACATTAATGAACTTTATAAGAGAGTTATCCGTCGGAACAACAATCTTGCCTATCTATTAAAAAGAAGTGAATTAGCGCCAGCAGATTTAGTAATGTGCCAGGAAAAATTGGTACAAGAAGCCGTGGATACACTTCTTGATAGTGGGTCCCGCGGGCAACCGACGAGGGATGGTCACAATAAAGTATACAAATCACTTTCAGATGTAATTGAAGGTAAAGAGGGAAGGTTTCGCGAGACTCTGCTTGGGAAACGGGTCGATTACTCGGGGCGTTCTGTCATTGTTGTGGGTCCTTCGCTTTCATTACATCAATGTGGATTACCTCTAGAGATAGCAATAAAGCTTTTTCAGCTATTTGTAATTCGCGATTTAATCACGAAACGCGCCACTTCTAATGTAAGGATTGCTAAAAGGAAAATTTGGGAAAAAGAACCCATTGTATGGGAAATACTTCAAGAAGTTATGCGGGGACATCCTGTACTGTTAAATAGAGCACCTACCCTGCATAGATTAGGCATACAGGCCTTTCAACCCACTTTAGTAGAGGGGCGTACTATTTCTTTACACCCATTAGTGTGTAAGGGTTTCAATGCGGACTTTGATGGAGATCAAATGGCTGTTCATCTACCTTTATCCTTGGAAGCTCAGGCAGAAGCCCGTTTACTTATGTTTTCTCATATGAATCTCTTATCTCCCGCTATTGGGGATCCTATTTGCGTACCAACCCAAGACATGCTTATCGGGCTTTATGTATTAACGATTGGAAAGCGTCGAGGTATTTGTGCAAATAGATATAATAGTTGCAGAAACTACCCAAATCTAAAAGTAAATTACAATAATAATAATAATTTTAAATATAGGAAAGATAAAGAACCCCATTTTTCTAGTTCTTATGATGCACTGGGAGCTTATAGACAAAAACTAATCAGTTTAGATAGTCCCTTGTGGCTACGATGGAACCTGGATCAACGCGTCATTGGGTCAAGAGAAGTTCCGATTGAAGTTCAATATGAATCTTTGGGGACTTATCATGAGATTTATGCCCACTATCTAATAATGGGAAATAGAAAAAAAGAAATTCGTTCGATATACATTCGAACCACTCTTGGTCATATTTCTTTTTATAGAGAAATAGAGGAAGCCATACAAGGATTTAGTCAGTGCCTATTCATACACTACCTAAACAAGAAAGTTAGATTCGGCGATGCCCCTCCCCTTTCGGGGGGCATTCCGATTTCCCTAGTATCATCATTATTTGCCACGCGAATCCAGATTGAGATTGAGGCAATTAAGTTAATTAAATTTTCGAATCACTGACTCAGGCCCATTGTCGAATCCTACTCAGCAATTGTCGAATCCTACTCAGCCGAAAAGGGGGTACTTATGTATGGCGGAACGGGCCAATCTGGTCTTTCATAATAAAGAGATAGACGGAACTGGTATGAAACGACTTATTAGCAGATTAATAGATCATTTTGGAATGGGATATACATCCCATATACTGGATCAACTAAAGACTCTGGGCTTCCATCAAGCCACTACTACATCGATTTCGTTAGGAATCGAGGATCTTTTAACAATACCCTCTAAGGGATGGTTAGTCCAAGACGCGGAACAACAGAGTTTTCTTTTGGAGAAACACTATTATTATGGGGCTGTACACGCGGTAGAAAAATTACGCCAATCTGTTGAGATATGGTATGCGACAAGTGAATATTTGAAACAAGAAATGAATTCAAATTTTCGGATAACGGATCCTTCTAATCCAGTCTATCTAATGTCTTTTTCAGGAGCCAGAGGAAATGCATCTCAAGTACACCAATTAGTAGGTATGAGAGGATTAATGTCGGACCCTCAAGGACAAATGATTGATTTACCTATTCAAAGCAATTTACGCGAGGGACTTTCTTTGACAGAATATATAATTTCCTGCTATGGAGCCCGCAAAGGGGTTGTAGATACTGCTGTGCGAACAGCAGATGCTGGATATCTTACACGTAGACTTGTTGAAGTAGTTCAACATATTATTGTGCGTAGAAGAGATTGTGGTACTATCCGAGGTATTTCTGTAAGTCCTCAAAATGGGATGACGGAAAAACTTTTTGTCCAAACACTAATTGGTCGTGTATTAGCAGACGATATATATATCGGTTCACGATGCATTGCCGCGCGAAATCAAGATATTGGAATTGGATTAGTCAATCGATTCATAACTGCCTTTCGAGCACAACCATTTCGAGCACAACCAATATATATTAGAACCCCCTTTACTTGCCGAAGCACTTCTTGGATCTGTCAATTATGCTATGGCCGGAGTCCTACTCATAGTGATCTGGTCGAATTGGGAGAAGCCGTAGGTATTATTGCAGGTCAATCAATTGGGGAGCCAGGGACTCAACTAACATTAAGAACTTTTCATACTGGCGGAGTATTCACAGGGGGTACTGCCGACCTTGTACGATCCCCTTCGAATGGAAAAATAAAATTCAATGAGAATTTGGTTCACCCCACACGTACCCGTCATGGGCAGCCTGCTTTTCTATGTTATATAGACTTGCATGTAACTATTCAGAGTCAAGATATTCTATATAGTGTGAATATTCCCTCAAAAAGCTTGATTCTAGTGCAAAATGATCAATATGTAAAATCCGAACAAGTAATTGCGGAGATTCGTGCCGGAACGTCCACTTTACATTTTAAAGAAAGGGTACAAAAGCATATTTATTCTGAATCAGACGGCGAAATGCACTGGAGTACTGATGTTTACCATGCGCCCGAATATCAATATGGTAATCTTCGCCGATTACCAAAAACAAGCCATTTATGGATATTGTCAGTAAGTATGTGCAGATCCAGTATAGCGTCTTTTTCACTCCACAAGGATCAAGATCAAATGAATACTTATGGTAAAAAAGATAGGGAAATTCTTGATTATTCAACGTCGGATCGAATCATGTCCAATGGCCATTGGAATTTTATCTATCCTTCTATTTTTCAAGATAATTCAGATTTGTTGGCGAAAAAGCGAAGAAATAGGTTCGTCATTCCATTACAATATCATCAAGAACAAGAGAAAGAACTAATATCCTGTTTTGGGATTTCGATTGAAATCCCCCTTATGGGTGTTTTACGTAGAAATACTATTTTTGCTTATTTTGACGATCCCCGATACAGAAAAGATAAAAAGGGTTCAGGAATTGTTAAATTTAGATATAGGACCCTAGAAGAAGAATATAGGACTCGAGCGGAAGACTCAGAAGAGGAATATGAGACCCTAGAAGACGAATACAGGACCCGAGAGGACGAATATGAATATGAAACCCTAGAAGAATCTAAATATGGAATCCTAGAAGACGAATACGAATATGAAACCCTAGAAGACGAATATGGGAGCCCAGAAAACGAATATGGGAACCCAGAGAACGAATATAGGACTTTAGAGAAAGACTCAGAAGAGGAATATGGGAGCCCAGAGAGCAAATATAGGACCCAAGAGGACGAATATGGAACTCTAGAGGAAGACTCAGAAGACGAATATGGCAGCCCCGGGGAAAGCGCAGAGGAAAAATATGGTACTTTAGAGGAAGACTCAGAAGAAGATTCAGAGGACGAATACGAGAGCCCAGAGGAAGATTCCATCTTAAAAAAAGAGGGTTTGATTGAGCATCGAGGAACAAAAGAATTTAGTCTAAAATACCAAAAAGAAGTAGATCGGTTTTTTTTCATTCTTCAAGAACTTCATATCTTGCCGAGATCTTCATCCCTAAAGATACTTGACAATAGTATTATTGGAGTGAATACACAACTCACAAAAAATACAAGAAGTCGACTAGGCGGACTGGTCCGAGTGAAGAGAAAAAAAAGCCATACGGAACTCAAAATATTTTCCGGAGATATTCATTTTCCTGAAGAGGCGGATAAGATATTAGGTGGCTGTTTGATACCGCCAGAAAGACAAAAAAAAGATTCTAAGGAATCAAAAAAAAGGAAAAATTGGGTCTATGTTCAACGGAAAAAAATTCTCAAGAGCAAGGAAAAGTATTTTGTTTCCGTTCGCCCTACAGTGGCATATGAAATGGACGAAGGAAGAAATTTAGCAACACTTTTCCCGCAGGATCTCTTGCAAGAAGAAAATAATCTCCAAATTCGACTTGTCAATTTTATTTCTCATGAAAATAGCAAGTTAACTCAAAGAATTTATCACACAAATAGTCAATTTGTTAGAACTTGCTTAGTAGTGAATTGGGAACAAGAAGAAAAAGAAAAGGCTGGTGCTTCCCTTGTTGAGGTAAGAGCAAATGATCTTATTCGCGATTTCCTAAGAATTGAGTTAGTCAAGTCCACTATTTCGTATACACGAAAAAGGTATGGTAGGACAAGTGCAGGACCGATTCCCCATAATAGGTTAGATCGCGCCAATATCAATTCTTTTTATTCCAAGGCGAAGATTGAATCACTTAGCCAACATCCAGAAGCTATTGGCACTTTGTTGAATCGAAATAAAGAATACCACTCTTTGATGATTTTGTCGGCATCCAACTGTTCTCGAATTGGTTTATTCAAGAATTCAAAACATCCCAATGCGATAAAAGAATGGAATCCTAGAATTCCTATTCGAGAAATTTTTGGGCCCTTAGGCGCTATTGTAGCTAGTATATCGCATTTTTCTTCATCTTACTATTTACTAACGCATAATAAAATCCTGTTAAAAAAATATTTGTTCGTTGACAATTTAAAACAAACCTTCCAAGTACTTCAAGAACTTAAATACTCTTTAATAGATGAAAATAAAAGGATTTCTAATTTCGATAGTAACATAATGTTGGATCCATTCCTTTTGAATTGTCACTTTGTCCATCATGATTCTTGGGAAGAGACATTGGCAATAATTCACCTTGGACAATTTATTTGTGAAAATGTATGTCTATTTAAATCGCACATAAAAAAATCCGGTCAAATTTTCATTGTAAATATGA
Source organism: Triticum urartu (assembly GCF_056163025.1). Lineage (NCBI taxonomy): Eukaryota > Viridiplantae > Streptophyta > Magnoliopsida > Poales > Poaceae > Triticum > Triticum urartu. Next base: position 19,618 of record NW_028259956.1, on the reverse strand, counting down.
ATTCCTTTGTTATAAGAGCAGCTAAACCTTATTTGGCCACTACAGGAGCAACTGTTAATGGTCATTATGGAGAAATCCTTTACAAGGGAGATAGGTTAGTTACGTTTATATATGAAAAATCGAGATCTAGTGACATAACGCAAGGTCTTCCAAAAGTGGAACAAATCTTTGAAGCGCGTTCAATTGATTCATTATCCCCGAATCTCGAAAGGAGAATTGAGGATTGGAATGAGCGTATACCAAGAATTCTTGGGGTCCCTTGGGGATTCTTGATTGGAGCTGAGCTAACCATAGCCCAAAGTCGTATCTCTTTGGTTAATAAAATCCAAAAGGTTTATCGATCCCAAGGGGTACAGATCCATAATAGACATATAGAGATTATTATACGCCAAGTAACATCAAAAGTGCGGGTTTCCGAAGATGGAATGTCTAATGTTTTTTCGCCTGGGGAATTAATCGGACTATTGCGAGCGGAACGAGCAGGACGAGCTTTGGATGAATCGATCTATTATCGGGCAATCTTATTGGGAATAACAAGGGCTTCCCTGAATACCCAAAGTTTCATATCTGAAGCAAGTTTTCAAGAAACTGCTCGAGTTTTAGCAAAAGCTGCCCTACGAGGTCGCATTGATTGGTTGAAAGGCTTGAAAGAAAACGTAGTTCTGGGGGGGATTATACCTGTTGGTACCGGATTCCAAAAATTTGTGCATCGTTCCCCACAAGACAAGAACCTTTATTTCGAAATAAAAAAAAAAAATCTATTCGCGTCGGAAATGAGAGATTTTTTGTTTCTCCATACAGAATTAGTTTCTTCAGATTCTGACGTAACAAACAATTTTTATGAGACATAAGAACCCCCATAAAAATATTTTTTACTTTACTAGACTTTTGAACTTAGAACACTAACAGGTCAAATTTTAGATTTTTAAGATTTTTATTTTAATAAGTAAAACAAGTCAGTTAATTCATTAAGGTGGTTATGTTTATACCATGTATCAATGGCCAACTCTTATCTTAGTACAAGGTTCTCTCGGAACAATTATTATTTATTTCAAGCTATTTCGGATCTTTCTTAATCTTCAAAAAGAACTAAATTCCGTAATGGAATGGTAGGATTAAAAAAAAGGAAGTGTGGAAAAAATGACAAGAAGATATTGGAACATTAATTTGAAAGAGATGATAGAAGCAGGAGTTCATTTTGGTCATGGTATTAAGAAATGGAATCCTAAAATGGCCCCTTACATTTCGGCAAAGCGTAAAGGTACTCATATTATAAATCTCGCTAGAACGGCTCGTTTTTTATCAGAAGCTTGTGATTTAGTTTTTGATGCAGCAAGTCAGGGAAAAAGTTTCTTAATTGTTGGTACCAAAAAAAGAGCAACAGATTTAGTAGCATCAGCTGCAATAAGGGCTCGTTGTCATTATGTTAATAAAAAGTGGTTCAGTGGTATGTTAACGAATTGGTCGATTACGAAAACTAGACTTTCTCAATTTAGAGACTTAAGAGCAGAAGAAAAAATGGGAAAATTCCACCATCTCCCAAAAAGAGATGTGGCAATCTTGAAGAGAAAATTATCTACTTTGCAAAGGTATCTCGGCGGGATCAAATATATGACGAGATTGCCAGACATTGTGATCGTCCTTGATCAGCAAAAAGAGTATATAGCTCTTCGGGAATGTGCCATTTTGGGGATTCCTACTATTTCTTTAGTCGATACAAATTGTGACCCGGATCTCGCGAATATATCGATTCCAGCCAACGATGACACTATGACTTCAATTCGATTGATTCTTAACAAATTAGTATTTTCAATTTGTGAGGGCCGTTCTCTCTATATAAGAAATCGTTGATTAAGAATATATAGTGAATTCTTGGGCAACTGCGTAAATTTATGGAATCACTTACTTTACTATATCTTTTTTTTTGCATAGAATTTTTTTTGCATAGAAAAAAGAAGGGGAATATTGATATATATTAGAGGGTATTGATATATATTATGATCTGATGTGCTTTCTTGGTATCCTAAATATAAGATTAATACTTCAAGTTGCTGAGTTGAGAAAGAGATGGTTGAATCAAAAGAATTCCTTTTTTGAAGTTCAATTTTTATCAGAGGACAATATGAATATTATACCTTGTTCCATTAAAACACTCAAGGGGTTATACGATATATCGGGTGTAGAAGTAGGCCAACACTTCTATTGGCAAATAGGAGGTTTCCAAATTCATGCCCAAGTACTCATCACTTCTTGGGTCGTAATTACTATCTTGCTAGGTTCAGTTGTCATAGCTGTTCGGAATCCACAAACCATCCCGACCGACGGTCAGAATTTTTTTGAATATGTCCTTGAGTTTATTCGAGACTTGAGCAAAACTCAGATTGGAGAAGAATATGGTCCCTGGGTTCCCTTTATTGGAACTATGTTCCTTTTTATTTTTGTTTCGAATTGGTCGGGTGCTCTTTTACCTTGGAAAATTATAGAGTTACCCCATGGGGAATTAGCAGCGCCCACGAATGATATAAATACTACTGTTGCTTTAGCTTTACTCACGTCAGCGGCATATTTTTATGCTGGTCTTAGCAAAAAAGGATTGAGCTATTTCGAGAAATATATTAAACCAACTCCAATCCTTTTACCAATTAACATCCTAGAAGATTTCACAAAACCATTATCGCTTAGCTTTCGACTTTTCGGGAATATATTGGCGGATGAATTAGTCGTTGTTGTTCTTGTTTCTTTAGTCCCCTTAGTAATCCCTATACCGGTCATGTTTCTTGGATTATTTACAAGCGGTATTCAAGCTCTTATTTTTGCAACATTAGCCGCAGCCTATATAGGTGAATCCATGGAGGGTCATCATTGAATTGACTCTTTTTGGAAATAGTATTTTTTTTTTTTGCAGCTTAGCTCAATTCATGCATGGTTCCAGATAATCTGCTTGGTTGCAAAAAAATAGTTAGAAATGCGTATGAATATATAGCCTAGAGTTGTAGGAGAGAGAATAGAATAGACTATATTATGGAATTTTCAAAGTATATATGCATTAAGGAGGGTGGAGTCAGGCTAGATCTATACTATAATATCCTTAATGTCTATAAGTGGAGTCCTCTTTTATGCAGGTTTCCACTTTAAGCAATGATTTTAGAATCCGATTCAATAGAAAATGAGAAAATATGCAAACAAAATAGAAGAAACAAATGTATATATATAGGATATTATATTATATATTCCTAGGTTAGATTCATTATCTAATCCGATATATGGATATGGAATTCCCTTCTATGTAGTTCGGACAATTCACATTATCATTTCAATTTGATTTCAATTTGTACTTTTTAGTTACTTTACTTCTCCCCAATAGAGCTTAGAAGTAAGAATTTATTGGTTGATTGTATCCTTAACCATTTCTTTTTTTTGACACGAGGAACTACTCACCATGAATCCACTAATTGCTGCTGCTTCTGTTATTGCTGCTGGATTGGCCGTAGGGCTTGCTTCTATTGGACCTGGAGTTGGTCAAGGTACTGCTGCAGGACAAGCTGTAGAAGGTATTGCGAGACAGCCAGAAGCAGAAGGTAAAATACGAGGTACTTTATTGCTTAGTCTAGCTTTTATGGAAGCTTTAACAATTTATGGACTAGTTGTGGCACTAGCGCTTTTATTTGCGAACCCTTTTGTTTAATCTTAAAAAAAAAATTCTTTCGATTTCGATTAGATACTTTTTTCTTTTTTTAGTAAATTGGTATTTGCTTCCACAATTCCAATTATATCAATACTTTATTTAATTTACTCCTATTTATTACTCCTGGAATTATCTATTTATCGGGACAGATAATACCCCATTCTAGGAAGGGCTGAGTTGAGTATTATTAATTTAGAAGATATGCTCACCTTCTTATTTCCCGTCCTTAGTTTAGGAAAGTGGAAAGTTTTTTCCTTTTATTTTAGGAATTTTGGGAACAGAACATTTCAACAAAGGAAGTCTTTCACCGGTCAAACAAGACGTAAGACTTAATCTAAAAGAAATTACTAGATTGAATCTATTTGCATTAAAAAAACCGATCAAAAAAGGGCGAGCGAAGTAAGTGATCGAAAAACTTTGTTCTTTGTTCGTCCTATCTATAAGAGGAGAGCATATGAAAAAGTAACCCATTCTTTCGTTTTTTTAGCTCACTGGCCATCCGCTGGCAGTTTCGGGCTTAATACCGATATTTTAGCAACAAATCTAATAAATCTAACTGTAGTGGTTGGTGTTTTGATTTTTTTTGGAAAGGGAGTGTGTGCGAGTTGTCTATTTCAAGAATAGATTGGATCTATCCGGCTGCACTTTATAATATTTTTTAGTATTTTTCGGATAAATAAGAAAAGGGTGCACGATCTCGACGAATTACTTCTGAATAAATTCAGAAATCATATGGAAGAACCATAGCATTTCGCGACTCATTGGTAAATCAACTTTGATTCTCTATAAACCAAGAATGTGAGACCATTAACACGGTTAAAGCTAAACTGCTTGAAGTCCAGGCAAAAAGAGGTACTCTTTCTACAACTATATTAGTATTAGTACCAATTTAAACGGGAAATAGCTAATGTAAAATTTATCTGATATAGAACACTCATATCGATAAAATGGTTTGAACTATTTACTAGAAAAAAAAGGGGGCACCCTGCCCTTTTTTAACCAATGCCGAATCGACGACCTATGTATAAAAAAGAGAAATTTTTTGGATTTGAAGAAAAAAAAAATAAAAAAGAATTCTATTAATTTTCATTTTCCATTTATTTAGTTAGTTTTTCTTAATGAAATTGAAATTATTAACTAGAGGGCAAATAAAAATAAAGAAACAACTTTGCTGACCATGATATATTTTTATCTAGGCGGAAGAGTCCTCTTAATATTTATCTAGTCTTATATAGGTTTCGGTATATTGAAATATAAACATAAAAAAGAAGATAGAGGATAGGCTCATTACTTAAAAAAAAGATATGGAAATAGCTATAGAAAAAAAAAAAGGAGCGTGAGAGCCAAATGAATCGAAAGATTCATGTTTGGTTCGGGAAGAGATCATAAAAGTTGTAAACTTACAAAATAATCTACTTTCATTAAAAGATTTATTAGATAATCGAAAACAGAGGATCTTGAGTACTATTCGAAATTCAGAAGAATTGCGTAGAGGGACCATTGAGCAACTCGAAAAAGCTCGGATTCGATTACAGAAAGTCGAACTAGAAGCGGATGAGTATCGAATGAATGGATACTCTGAGATAGAACGAGAAAAAGCAAATTTGATTAATGCTACTTCTATTAGTTTGGAACAATTGGAAAAGTCTAAAAACGAAACCCTTTATTTTGAAAAACAAAGGGCAATGAATCAGGTCCGACAGCGGGTTTTCCAACAGGCCGTACAAGGAGCTCTAGGAACTCTGAATAGTTGTTTGAATACCGAGTTACATTTCCGTACGATTCGTGCTAATATTGGCATTCTCGGGTCCCTGGAATGGAAGAAATAATTAAATTAATTAGGCCTTGAACTTCTACTTTCGTTTAGAATTTAGGCATTATTTTTCCCCTTGCTTCCGAAAAAAGAGTCAAGAAACACTAATGGCAACCCTTCGAGTCGACGAAATTCATAAAATTCTCCGCGAACGTATTGAACAATATAATAGGAAAGTAGGGATTGAGAATATAGGTCGCGTAGTTCAAGTGGGGGATGGGATTGCTCGTATTATAGGTCTTGGTGAAATAATGTCAGGTGAATTAGTCGAATTTGCAGAAGGTACTAGGGGTATTGCTCTGAATTTGGAATCCAAAAATGTTGGGATTGTATTAATGGGCGATGGGTTGATGATACAAGAGGGAAGTTTTGTAAAAGCAACAGGAAGAATTGCTCAGATACCCGTGAGTGAGGCTTACTTGGGTCGTGTTGTAAATGCTCTGGCTAAACCTATTGATGGGAAAGGCGAAATTATAGCTTCCGAATCTCGCTTAATTGAATCTCCTGCTCCAAGTATAATTTCCAGGCGTTCCGTATACGAACCTCTTCAAACAGGGCTTATTGCTATCGATTCGATGATCCCTATAGGGCGCGGTCAGCGAGAGTTAATTATTGGGGACAGACAGACTGGCAAAACAGCAGTAGCCACAGATACAATTCTCAATCAAAAAGGGCAAGGTGTAATATGTGTTTATGTAGCTATCGGTCAAAGAGCATCCTCCGTAGCTCAAGTAGTAACTACTTTCCATGAGGAGGGGGCCATGGAATACACTATTGTAGTAGCTGAAATGGCGGATTCACCTGCTACATTACAATACCTCGCTCCTTATACGGGAGCAGCCCTGGCTGAGTATTTTATGTACCGCGAACGGCATACTTTAATAATTTATGATGATCTCTCCAAACAGGCACAAGCTTATCGCCAAATGTCCCTTCTATTAAGAAGACCTCCCGGACGTGAGGCTTATCCAGGGGATGTTTTTTATTTGCATTCACGCCTTTTAGAAAGAGCCGCTAAATTAAATTCTCTTTTAGGCGAAGGAAGTATGACCGCTTTACCAATAGTTGAGACTCAATCTGGAGACGTTTCCGCCTATATTCCTACTAATGTAATCTCCATTACAGATGGACAAATATTCTTATCTGCGGATCTATTCAATGCCGGAATTCGACCCGCTATTAATGTGGGTATTTCTGTTTCCAGAGTAGGATCCGCGGCTCAAATTAAAGCCATGAAACAAGTAGCTGGCAAATCAAAATTGGAACTAGCGCAATTCGCAGAGTTACAAGCCTTTGCACAATTCGCCTCTGCTCTCGATAAAACAAGTCAGAATCAATTGGCAAGGGGTCGACGATTAAGGGAATTGCTTAAACAATCCCAGGCAAATCCTCTCCCAGTGGAAGAGCAGATAGCTACTATTTATACCGGAACAAGAGGATATCTTGATTCGTTAGAAATTGAACAGGTAAATAAATTTCTGGATGAGTTACGTAAACATCTAAAAGATACTAAACCTCAATTCCAAGAAATTATATCTTCTAGCAAGACATTCACCGAGCAAGCGGAAATCCTTTTGAAGGAAGCTATTCAGGAACAGCTGGAACGGTTTTCTCTTCAGTAACAAATAAATTTTGCATGTCTACTCTTGTTAGTAGAATAGGAATCGTTGAGAAAGCTTTTTCATTTGAATCATGCAAAAAAGTTTTCTTTGTTTTTAGTTTAGTATAGTTATTTAAAGAATAGATAGAAATAAGATTGCGTCCAATAGGATTTGAACCTATACCAAAGGTTTAGAAGACCTCTGTCCTATCCATTAGACAATGGACGCTTTTCTTTCATATTTTATTCTTTCTTTTATTTTTTTGCTTCTTCCGAGAAAAAACTGTTAGACCAAAACTCTTTTAGGAAATCAAAAAATCCAGATACAAATGCATGATGTATATATTATATCATGCATATATCATAAAGAAGGAGTATGGAGGCGGTAGTGGGAATCGAACCCGCAACCCCAAGGTTATGAGCCTTATGAGCTACCAAACTGCTCTATACTCTTAAACTAAAGAGGGGTAACTAGTGGATAAAAGAGGGTTGGATACGCCCCTCTACCAATATCTATACAAATAGAATAGTCCATTTATACAGAATGGTAAAGAGGGCTCCTCTATGATTATCAATTCCAGAAATCCATACAAATACGAAAGGGTATTTTATCCTTACCAACTGGATCTTGTTGCACCCGGTAACAAACATTCATAAACCATTTCTCGAAGTACGTGTCCGGATAGCCCAAAATGTCGATAGTTAGCTCTAGGTCTTCCGGTCAAAAAACAACGTCGATGAAGGCGTGTAGGTGCACTATTACGCGGTAGGGATTGCAATTTTTCTCGCATTTTCGTTTTTTCACTCAAACTCAAGGGAGAAACTTTGCTTCTTATCTTTTTTTTTAAAGATTGACGAATCAAATGATATTTCTGTTCTAATTTCTGCCGCTTCTTCTCCCTCTGAATCAAACTTTTTTTTGCCATAATGTGTCGTTGCTATTATTACCAAGTATACGGTTCTAATCCTAGATGGAAAAATAAATAGAAAAAGAAATCTAAAAAGGCAGATCCTCCCTCTCTATCAAGAGTAATGAACTAGGTGCTGATACAGTACAAAAAAACAAACTAAATTAACCAAACTTGCCTGATGTTGAGGCAATCAAGAAAGCTGCATAAGTGAATATATAACCCACGGAAAAGTGAGCTAATCCAACCAATCTTGCTTGCACAATGGAAAGAGCCACGGGCTTATCTCTCCAGCGAATTAAATTAGCTAAAGGTGTGCGTTCATGAGCCCATGCTAAAGTCTCAATTAATTCCTGCCAATACCCCCGCCAGGAAATTAAGAACATAAATCCAGTAGCCCAAACAAGATGTCCAAATAAGAACATCCACGCCCATACCGATAAACTATTCATCCCAAAAGGATTATATCCATTGATAAGTTGTGAAGAGTTTAACCATAGGTAATCTCTTAACCATCCCATCAAATAAGTGGAGGATTCATTAAATTGTGAAACGTTGCCCTGCCATAATGTGATATGTTTCCAATGCCAATAAAAAGTAACCCACCCAATGGTATTTAACATCCAGAAAACTGCCAAATAAAATGCGTCCCAAGCAGAAATATCACAAGTACCGCCGCGCCCTGGGCCGTCACAAGGAAAACTATATCCAAAATCCTTTTTATCTGGCATTAATTTGGAACCGCGTGCATCTAAAGCGCCCTTTACTAAAATCAATGTAGTTGTATGCAAACCTAGAGCAATAGCATGATGAACCAAGAAATCCCCAGGTCCTATTGTTAAGAAAAGCGAATTACTATTCTCATTAACAGCATTCAACCATCCGGGCAACCATAGGCTTCGACCCGCATTGAAAGCGGGGCCATTCGTTGAAGATAAGAGTATATCGAACCCATATGTCGTCTTGCCATGAGCAGATTGTATCCATTGGGCAAATATAGGTTCGATCAAGATTTGCTTTTCTGGAGTACCAAAAGCAAGCATGACGTCGTTATGAACATAAAGGCCCAAGGTATGGAATCCTAGAAAGAGGCTAGCCCAACTTAAATGAGATATGATAGCTTCTTTATGGTCTAACATTCTTGCCAATACATTATCCTCATTCTGTTCCGGATTGTAATCCCTAATGAAAAAAATAGCTCCATGAGCAAAAGCCCCTGTCATGATGAACCCTGCAATATATTGGTGATGAGTATATAAAGCAGCTTGAGTAGTAAAGTCTTGTGCTATGAATGCATAAGGAGGTAAAGAGTACATATGTTGAGCTACTAAGGAAGTAATAACCCCTAAAGAAGCTAGAGCAAGACCTAACTGAAAATGAATCGAATTGTTGATTGTGTCATAAAGGCCCTTATGCCCACGCCCTAATCGACCCCCCGGAGGAGTATGCGCTTCTAAAAGATCTTTAATACTGTGCCCAATTCCGAAGTTAGTTCGATACATGTGACCGGCAATGAGAAAAATAAATGCAATAGCTAAATGATGGTGAGCCATATCGGTCAGCCACAAACTTTGTGTTTGTGGATGGAATCCCCCAAGAAGAGTTAGAATGGCAGTTCCCGCTCCTTGAGCGGTACCAAATAAATGATTACTCGAATCAGGGTTTTGGGCATAAAGATTCCATTGACCCGTCAAAAGGGGTCCCAACCCCTGGGGATAGGGTAATACATCTAAGAAATTATTCCATCGAACGTACTCCCCCCTGGATGCGGGAATAGCAACATGAACTAAATGTCCTGTCCAAGCCAAAGAACTTACCCCGAAAAGTCCTGACAAATGATGATTGAGACGAGATTCCGCGTTTTTGAACCACGAAAGGCTTGGTTTCCATTTGGGTTGTAGATGTAACCAACCCGCTATTAAGGACAGCGTAGAAAGAAATAATAGAAAAAGAGCTCCAGTATAAAGATCCTCATTGGTGCGTAATCCTATTGTATACCACCACTGATAAACTCCAGAATAAGCAATATTCACTGGACCAGCAGCACCTCCTCGAGTAAAGGCTTCCACAGCGGGTTGACCAAAATGAGGATCCCAAATCGCATGAGCAATAGGTCTTACGTGTAAAGGATCCTGTATCCATGATTCAAAATTTCCTTGCCAAGCTACATGAAACAGATTTCCGGACGTCCATAGAAAGATTATTGCTAATTGCCCAAAGTGAGAAGCAAAAATGTTCTGATAAAGACGTTCTTCAGTAATATCATCATGACTTTCGAAATCATGTGCGGTAGCAATACCAAACCAAATACGACGAGTAGTGGGGTCCTGAGCTAAGCCTTGGCTAAACCTGGGAAATCTTAATTCCATAATGCCTTTCAAATCCTCCTAGCCACTATCCTACTGCAATAATTCTCGCTAAGAAGAATGCCCATGTCGTGGCAATTCCACCCAGAAGGTAATGGGTTACTCCTACAGCGCGTCCTTGTATAATGCTCAAGGCTCTAGGCTGAGTAGCAGGAGCAACTTTTAATTTGTTATGAGCCCAAACGATAGATTCAATGAGTTCTTGCCAATAACCACGGCCGCTGAATAAAAACATTAAACTGAAGGCCCAGACAAAATGAGCACCTAAGAAAAAAAGACCATATGCAGATAATGAAGAACCATAAGACTGAATGACTTGCGATGCCTGTGCCCACAAGAAATCTCGAAGCCACCCATTAATCGTAATGGAACTCTGTGCAAAGTTTCCCCCTGTAATATGAGTTACCACCCCTTGATCACTTATAGTACCCCAAACATCCGACTGCATTTTCCAACTGAAATGGAAAATGACTACCGAAATTGCATTGTACATCCAGAATAAACCTAAGAAAACATGATCCCAGGCGGATACTTGACATGTTCCCCCTCGGCCAGGCCCATCGCAAGGAAAGCGAAAACCTAGATTTGCTTTATCGGGTATCAAACGGGAACTCCGAGCAAATAAAACACCTTTCAAAAGTATTAATACAGTCACATGTATGGTAAATGCATGAATGTGATGGACTAAAAAATCTGCGGTTCCTAATGGAATAGGTAACAAAGCCACTTTGCCACCTACTGCTACTAACTCGCCGCCTCCCCACGTTAAGCTAGTACTTGTTGTTGCACCAGGAGCTGTTACGCCAGGCGCAGTAGCATGGATATTTTGTACCCATTGAGCAAAGATAGGTTGTAATTGTATGGCAGTATCCGAAAACATATCTTGTGGACGGCCTAAAGCACTCATGGTATCATTATGAATGTACAAGCCAAAACTGTGAAAACCTAGAAATATACATACCCAGTTAAGGTGGGATATGATTGCATCGCGGTGTCTAAGGACGCGATCTAATAGATCGTTGTATCGAGTAGTTGGATCATAGTCTCTTACCATAAAAATTGCTGCATGTGCAGCAGCACCGACTATTAGAAATCCGCCAATCCACATGTGGTGTGTGAACAAGGAAAGTTGTGTACCATAGTCAGTAGCTAGGTATGGATAGGGAGGCATAGAATACATATGATGAGCTACAACAATGGTTGTAGAGCCTAGCATAGCTAGGTTAAGAGATAATTGAGCATGCCATGACGTTGTTAAGATTTCATAAAGACCCTTATGGCCTTGTCCTGTAAATGGGCCCTTGTGAGCCTCCAAAATATCTTTAAGTCCATGGCCAATACCCCAATTGGTCCTATACATATGACCTGCGATTAGGAAAAGAATAGCAATAGCTAAATGATGGTGCGCAATATCGGTCAGCCAGAGACCACCGGTTACTGGATCTAGTCCTCCGCGAAAAGTCAGAAATTCTGCGTATTTGGACCAATTTAAAGTGAAAAAAGGGGTTGCTCCTTCGGCAAAACTAGGATAAAGTTGAGCCAAAAGGTCCCGATTCAAGATAAATTCATGAGGAAGTGGTATCTCTTTAGGATCCACCCCAGCGTCAAGAAATTGGTTAATTGGTAAAGATACATGAATTTGGTGCCCCGCCCAAGAAAGAGACCCAAGTCCTAATAATCCCGCTAAGTGGTGATTCAACATGGATTCTACATCTTGGAACCAGGCCAATTTGGGAGCGGCTTTGTGATAATGGAACCAACCAGCAAAAAGCATTAACGCTGCAAAAATCAATGCACCAATTGCAGTACAATAGAGTTGTAATTCACTAGTTATTCCAGATGCTCGCCAAAGCTGAAAAAAACCAGAGGTTATTTGGATTCCTCGGAAACCCCCGCCTACATCACCATTCAATATTTCTTGCCCTACTATAGGCCAAACTACCTGAGCACTGGGTCCAATGTGAGTAGGATCACTTAGCCATGCTTCATAATTGGAAAAACGGGCGCCATGAAAGTACATGCCACTCAACCAAAGAAAGATAATGGAAAGTTGCCCGAAATGAGCACTAAAGACTTTTCGAGAAATCTCCTCCAAATCACCAGTATGACTATCGAAATCGTGAGCATCAGCATGTAGGTTCCAGATCCAAGTGGTAGTATCAGGGCCCTTAGCTAGTGTTCTTGAGAAATGGCCGGGTCTGGCCCATTCCTCAAAAGATGTTTTTACAGGATCCCTATCCACAACAATTTTTACTTCTGGTTCCGGCGAACGAATAATCATTAAGTCCTCCTCTTTCCGGACAAGACATACAAAGAGACCCGCCAACTGTCTTTTTAGTGAATCTTTGAAAGATATATATTTTGAAAGATAGATTTTGAAAGATAGATTTTGAAAGATAGATATTGTGATTAGTTCTTTTCTTTACTATCTACCATCCTTCTATTTTTTTTTTAGTTATTCACTGGAGCAATTATATATTGAAGTCAATCCGAGGCAAGTGTTCGGGTCTATTATGACATAAAGATTAGGTGCCTAACGGACATTGTTTATCTTGAAAAACAAATATTTCTCGACGTAAGAAAAAAATCTTTTTTATTTTTAATTTAAGAAACTAGTGTATTTTTTTTGAGGGCATAAGCTCCTATCTATATCTACTTTCCTTGAGCATAATATAGGGTTTTTTATTTGATTCTAAATTCCAAGATAACTCATTAGAATTATTAATAAGATGGTCCTAATATATTAGCAATATTTAGATTGCCCCCTCTTTTTATTCACTTTATTACTTCTATTCTAGACCCTATCCCTATGGTTTATTCTTATGAAATATCATATAAAATAGAAGGTATAAGAAATGGATATAATGAAATTCTTGATTCGATCTTACGACCTAATTTATTTGATTAATGGATCAACAACCAAACCACCCATTTTATGAAAAAGAAGGAGCATGGTCTTATTCAAATTCAAAGCGCTTCGTAATCTTCAACCAGTTCTGTGCTTCAATATAATTTCCCGGAGTAAGCGCTATAGCTTGTTTCCAATATTCAGCAGCTTGATCAAACCAAGCTTCCGCAATTTCCGAATCACCCTGTAGAATGGCCTGTTCTCCTCGGTCGGAATAGGAAGTTCCTTCCCTTAGAACCGTACTTGAGAGTTTCCTACCTCATACGGCTCAGAAATTGCTATCTGAATTTCCCCTATCTTAACTGAATTCGATTTATCAAAAATCGATCCAATTTGTTCTTGGGTTAAGCAGAAGAAATTAATTACCTAAGTTTCAAACCCTAATTTTTATCAATAATCAGTTTGATCTTTTTTCCCACCTTCAGAAGAATGAAGCATAGATAGATATAGAGCCTTCGTTCAAATTTTCTGAGAGGTAACTATCCCGGTTTCATATATGAAATCTCTATAGAATCCTTGAAAAAGACTTTTTTCCATAAGAAAGAAAAAAGAACTTACTATCTTTGGGATCTGATACTACACCGCTGCTTAATCCCTTAGTGGATCGGCTCTATTACATAAGCGGATTCCTAAATTTTGCCCCATATCATGGGATAAGTAAGCAGTTTTTTTTAGTTGTATCGACCCAGTCGCTCACTAATTGATCTTTACGGTGCTTTCTCTATCAATTTGAGAAACTTTATCCATAGAGTAGTAGTATAGGCCATACTTTCTTCGTTTTTTGATTCTCGTGAAGTGTCCTTCCTTCCTACAGCTGATAGGGAAAAATCGTTGTTTTTACGATCCCTATGTAGAAAGCCCTTTTTTTCTAGTATTTACTAGAAAATTTGATCCTCTCTTTTTTTTTTTTCTTTCTATAGTGGAGATAGTCGCACGTAATGACAGATCACGGCCATATTATTAAAAGCTTGCGGTAAGAAGGGGTTTCGTTCTAGTGCCCGGAAATAATATTCCAAAGCCTTTGTATGCTCTCCATTGCTTGTGTGTATAAGGCCTATGTTATAGAGTATATAACTTCGATCATAGGGATCGATTTCTAGTCGCGTAGCTTCATAATAATTTTGCAAAGCTTCCGCATAATTTCCTTCGGATTGAGCCAACATCCGTTACGGTCGTTCATTCTATTCAAAAAATCTCCGTTCCAAAACCGTACATGAGGTTTTCATCTCATACGGCTCCTCCCTTCTGTACATAATAGTACTAAGCGAAATAATCTATAGAATCAAAATAGAATTAGTCCCGTCTCATTATGAACCGAAAGGGGCTGGTATTTTTCCAAGAAATCTCTAGCCAACCTTCCCACAAGAGGTTTTTCTTAACACCAATGAATTCTATTAATGCTAGAGGAAAACGATAGCTCCAATAATTTCTTTGTTCTCAACGCCTCCTATTTAGAGGAATTAGCTACTTCAACGATCTTTGATGGTTATAGGGGTATCCAAAGTACAAACCTGATGGTTGTTTGTTATCCCAACCATTCTTCCCAGCCCTGATACCGATCAGGAAAGGGGTAATTTCTAACAAAGTTTTTCTCTTGTTGATTCCTATTTCTAGGTGTAGTGCTTTTCTCCCCTATGCTGCCTACGGATACTAATAGAGTAGGATTGGCCTGTAATCCATACCATACCATATCCTGTAGGTGTAACCTTTCGCTCAATACTCAAATCTACAATTGAAGTATCTGAAGCCGCATCAATCGAGGATACACGACGGAAGGAATTGTTAGTTCGCCTCACCTTCCCGAAGCGTGGGTTTGTTTGCTTTACAAATTTGGTTCTCTCTATGCCAACCCCCCTCTCTTTTTCGTAAGACTGAGGTATAGGTAGGGCTAAAAAAAAGCAAAAAAAAGAGTCAAATCGCACCATCTCTATAATAAGTAAATGCCTTTTTTTCTCCTGAGGTTGTCGGAATTATTCGCAATAAAATATTGGCTACAATTGAGGAGGTCTTATCAATGAAATTTCCATTTCCACGGGATCTAGGCATAATTCCCAACCCATTCTATATAGAATTGTTTTCATTCCTTCACAAAATAACATAAAAACAAACACATTCGATTCTTATAATTATAAATAGATTGATCCATATGCTCTACTCTAAATCCATATGCTTTAAATGGATAAGAGAGATATGGATTTTCCGCTCAGCTCAAATTGTATCCTTTTCCTTCTGCTTGGACACGAAGAGATATGAAATATTTGACTAAGACTGGATTTCATTCCACTTTCCTATTTCTGAACAACAACTTATGTTATCAACTATTTCGTGTTTTCAAAGTTATTAATTGTCTCATACCCTATTTTTGATTTCGATAGTATGGTGTAGCGTATCTTATGCAAACGGAATTCTAAGGTTTCTTTATTTTATTATGCAATAAGAAGAATTCTTCCATTTTCTTTTTCTTTAGTTGCGGGAAAACCCAAATTAAAACTTTTATTTTATAGCGAGCGCAATTTCTAGTAAAAAATCCTGTATCCTTCCACTTAGATCAAAAGGAATTTTTCCAATAGAACTATGGAACCCCCGAGTGGTTGCGGTTGTACCTGTACTGCAGGAATAAGAAAACTCGCTATTCACTCAGTTTATTTTCCATAATAAGTTATGTAGGAGAGATGGCCGAGCGGTTCAAGGCGTAGCATTGGAACTGCTATGTAGACTTTTGTTTACCGAGGGTTCGAATCCCTCTCTTTCCGTTTTTCTTAATTCATCAACGTTAAGGATCACAATGTATCAAATCAAATAACAATTTTTTCCAGCAATAATATAATATCTTATATTATCTTATTTTGATTTAATAGAAATTAGAAATTCTCTATAGCAAATTACTGTGGTATGTAAAATACACATAGAGGAAAAAAGAAAAAAGGATCCTAATCCTAGGGTTAATCAATTTTAGCTAGTTGATGGGAAAATACAAATTAATGGTAATGGTCTTAGGGCGATTTAGTTCGGGGAAAGGGGAAGGGGAAGAAAATTCTATGAACCTTTCCTTTTTTCGTTAAGTTCAAGTCTGACGAGAGTAATATTCTACAACTAACAACTCATTTATTTTGAGACCGACCCACTTCCTATCTAGGATTTTATTTACTAGTCCTTTATATTCCAACGTGTCAATCGCCAAATGCTTTGGCAATTTCCCCGGGTCCGATGAAGCAATATAATTTTGAACCAGACCTTTTGATCTTTGGTTATCTTTCGTAGTAATAATATCTCGGGGTTTGCAACGAAAACTTGGTATATTGACTATACGACCATTAACTAAAATATGTCTATGGTTGACTAATTGGCGGGCCCCAGGAATGGTTGAAGCCATACCCAATCGAAAAAGGATATTATCCAAACGCATTTCAAGTAATTGTAGTAAAACCTGGCCTGTTGACCTTTTTGCTTTTCCAGCGATATGTACATATCTAAGTAATTGTCGTTCTGTCAGACCATAATGAAAACGCAATTTCTGTTTTTCTTGAAGACGAATACGATATTGCTCCTTTTTCCCAGAATTGAATTTTTTTTTAAGATTACTTCCGGATTTAGGTGTTTTTCTAGTGAGTCCTGGTAAAGCTCCCAGACGGCGTATTTTTTTTAAACGAGGTCCTCGATAACGGGACATGAAGACTCCTTTTTTTATTTTATTGAAATTTCATTTTACACAATTAATTTCATTGTATTTACATTACAGAATACATCGAAATTAAAACTGAATTAAACTACAGGATAAACAGAGTAAAATCAACTAAAGTACCCCAAAAAATGGAATTTCATCAAAATCTTTTTTTTTTGTATATATATTATTTATTTTATTGTTTTGTATCTAGCAAAATTGTAAGGTAAAAAACATAAAAGATCCTGGATTCTCCATTTAATTCGGAAAAAAAGAGATTCTTGTTCGTAGAACATCGATAGAGAAAAAAAAGCCGACTATCGGATTTGAACCGATGACCCTCGCATTACAAATGCGATGCTCTAACCTCTGAGCTAAGTGGGCTTACATAACGGAAATAGTGTAACAAATAGAAATAGGTATAGTATAGGAAATCCGTAAAATCTCAGATATTAGTTATTAATCTTAGCTATTAACTAGTTCTAAATTTGAAGTTATACTTATAAAAATAAAAAAATACTAAAACTTCTTAAAGATAAAGTTAGCTTGATATGCTTAACTATAGGATATTAAAAAATAAAATTATAGAATTTATTGGTATTTTCATTCGATCATTATAGACTTTATTATTTGTTAATAATTTGAGGATTAATATTTCACTAAGGGGAACATAGAGTCAGAGTAAATAAAATTGCTAATTCTGATTAGAAAAAAAGAATAAATATCAAGCGTTATAGTATAATTTTGAATACTATAAAAAAGTAAGACGGGAGGTGGGGGAGATAAAAACTTTTGGATATATTGATTCGGATTGAATTGCAAATACATCAAGGATAGAATCAATTCAATTCTGAATTGCAATAAGCAAGCGAGGTCTCTCAAATAGAGTCGAACTGAACTGCTAGACTACGTTGAGTGATGAACTCAATGATTCAAAAAAAAAACTAAGAGATGGATGAAATTACACAAGGAATCCTGGTCTCAAAGAAGAGGGAAATGGGGATATGGCGAAATCGGTAGACGCTACGGACTTGATTGTATTGAGCCTTGGTATGGAAACCTGCTAAGTGGTAACTTCCAAATTCAGAGAAACCCTGGAATTAAAAAAGGGCAATCCTGAGCCAAATCCGTGTTTTGAGAAAACAAGGGGTTCTCGAACTAGAATACAAAGGAAAAGGATAGGTGCAGAGACTCAATGGAAGCTGTTCTAACGAATCGAGTTAATTACGTTGTGTTGTTAGTGGAATTCCTTCTAGTTCTAAATTAGAGAAAGAGGGGTTTTATACCTTATACATTTAATAAACACGTATAGATACTGACATAGCAAACGATTAATCACAGAACTCATATTATATTCTAATTATAATATAGGTTCTTTATCTTTTTTAAAAATGAAATTAGAAATGATAATGATTATGAAATAAAAAACTCATATCATAATTTTTTTTTTTCATTATTGTGAATCCACTCCAATCGAATATTGAATAATCAAATTCTTCAATTAAAATTCAAAGTTTTCGAGATCTTTAAAAAAGTGGATTAATCGGACGAGGACAAAGAGAGAGTCCCATTCTACATGTCAATACTGACAACAATGAAATTTCTAGTAAAAGGAAAATCCGTCGACTTTATAAGTTGTGAGGGTTCAAGTCCCTCTATCCCCAAATCCTCTTTTATTCCCTAACTATACTATATTATTATTATTTATCCTCTTTTTTTTTTTCTTTTTATCAATGCACTTTTTTTTCTTTTTATCAATGCAATGGGTTTAAGATTCATTAGCTTTCTCATTCTACTCTTTCACAAAGGAATGCGAAGAGAACTCAATGGATCTTATCCTATTCATTGAATAGATTTCTTTTTTATTAGAGTATCGGCAAGAAATCTTGGTTATTCACTCTATTTTTAAGTTTTATTTAAGTAAACCATGCACAATGCATAGGACTACCCCCCCCATTTTCAAATTTAAAATTTGAAATACTTTAATTAATTTTTAGTCCTTTTAATTGACATAGATACAAATACTCTACTAGGATGATGCACAAGAAAAGGTCAGGATAGCTCAGTTGGTAGAGCAGAGGACTGAAAATCCTCGTGTCACCAGTTCAAATCTGGTTCCTGGCAGAGAAAAAAAAAAAAAAGATCCACCGAATAGGTATTGATCCAAATACCTCGAGATGGATTGTGATACATATTCATTAATAATATTTATTCATCTAAGTGGATAAATCTATAATATAAATATAGAGGCACTTCTTTTTCTTTTTAAAGAAGTTTTAAAATATATCTTTTCTTTATGATAAAGAAGGGGGTGAGATTCCCCTTTATTTTTTTGCGTTTCTTAATTTTGTATTCCGCTATTCCGACGAATATTTTTTTAGTCTTGCTTATCTTTATCTTATCTTATTTTCCTAGTTGTGCTAAGTAATGTGCGCGGTACAAAGTTCCTGGTAGAGAACTTCTTTGAGTCATCCTATTTTTCTGTTCATATGAAGGAAATTAATATGCGATTTTCAAAATAGGGGAATCCAAATGAAACCCTTTTTTTGCTCAGTCTATCTGGAATGCTTTTGTATAATTAGGAATTAATTATAAATAGGTATTCCGTTTCATCTAGGAAAAGAACCTAAAAATATTCCTTGACTTGAATAAAATCTGGAGTTGTGTTGTATAAGTG
>NW_028259955.1:22500-37500 GCF_056163025.1 Triticum urartu | reverse complement strand
CTTTCAATTCTCGTACTCGTAATTGGAAAGTTATGGAAGGAGACCCATCATTTTGCAATGAAAACAACATATAAAACTCTGGACAATTTCGAAATCAGGCCAAGCGTCTTAATACATATGCAAAAAAATTCATTATTGGCCCACCATTGATTAGAAGATTTAGCTTGTATGAATCGCTATTGGTTTGATACGAATAATGACAATCGTTTCAGTATGTTAAGGATACAGATGTATCCACAATTCATTTAGAGTTACTTAATAGTCTATTTCTTATACCATATCTCTATCCCGTGAAATTCTCGAGCCAAAAGATGGATGCATATGCTGTGTTTCATTTTGCTAAATGATATCAATTAAATGGTGTATCAATTCCATAAATTGCATATAGCAATAAATAAATCAGCAAAATTCTTTCTAATATTTTAGATAGAAGAAACATTTCTTCTATCTAAAATATTAGAAAGAATGTACCCTTCTATCCAAATCCAATTTGCATCGATAAAATAAATCCAAATTCCAGTAGTAGATGAATAATTGCAAATTTGTGTGTGTACGAGATTAGAATAACTTCAAAATAACTGACATAATTTTGTATTTTTCCTGATCAGAAAAATACATGAAAAAGAAAGGAGGTAGAAAAATTTTTGGATTTATGGTTAAAGAAGAAAAAGAAGAAAACAGGGGTTCTGTTGAATTTCAAGTATTCAGTTTCACCAATAAGATACGGAGACTTGCTTCACATTTGGAATTACACAAAAAAGATTTTTCATCGGAAAGAGGTCTACGAAGACTTTTGGGAAAACGTCGACGTTTGCTGGCTTATTTGGCAAAGAAAAATAGAGTACGTTATAAGAAATTAATCGGTCAGTTGAATATTCGGGAGCAGTAATTTAATCGTTCAAATTTTTTTCTTGTTTTATTATTTTTTTAGTAGTCTTATAGTAGTCTTAGATTTTTCATTTTGATGAGCCTCGCTTTGAGGAATTCATGGAATAATCCATTTTCATGGAATAATGAATTAAGGAAGAAAGGATATGAGTCTACCGCTTACAAGAAAAGATCTCATGATAGTCAATATGGGCCCTCAACACCCATCAATGCATGGTGTTCTTCGACTGATCGTTACTCTCGATGGTGAGGATGTTATTGATTGTGAACCCATATTAGGGTATTTACACAGAGGAATGGAAAAAATCGCGGAAAACCGAACTATTATACAATACTTACCTTATGTAACAAGGTGGGATTATTTAGCTACTATGTTTACAGAAGCAATAACAGTAAATGCACCAGAATTCTTGGAGAATATTCAAATACCACAAAGAGCCAGCTATATTAGGGTAATTATGTTAGAATTAAGCCGGATAGCTTCTCACTTGCTATGGCTTGGACCTTTTATGGCGGATCTCGGCGCACAGACTCCTTTTTTCTATATTTTTAGAGAGAGAGAATTAATATATGATCTATTTGAAGCTGCTACAGGTATGCGAATGATGCACAATTACTTTCGCATCGGAGGAGTAGCCGCCGATCTACCTTATGGATGGATCGATAAATGTTTAGATTTCTGTGATTATTTTTTACGCGGAGTTGTTGAATATCAACAACTTATTACACAGAATCCAATTTTTTTAGAGCGAGTTGAAGGAGTAGGTTTTATTAGCGGAGAAGAAGCAGTAAATTGGGGCTTATCGGGACCGATGTTACGAGCTTCTGGAATACAATGGGATCTTCGTAAAGTAGATCCTTATGAGTCTTACAACCAATTTGATTGGAAAGTCCAATGGCAAAAAGAAGGGGATTCGTTAGCTCGCTATTTAGTACGAATTGGTGAAATGAGGGAATCCATCAAAATAATTCAACAAGCTGTAGAAAAAATTCCTGGAGGACCTTATGAAAATTTAGAAGTCCGACGCTTTAAGAAAGAAAATAATTCTGAATGGAATGATTTTGAGTATAAATTTCTTGGTAAAAAACCTTCGCCCAATTTTGAATTGTCAAGACAAGAGCTTTATGTAAGAGTAGAAGCCCCAAAAGGTGAATTAGGGATTTATCTAGTAGGAGATGATAGCCTTTTCCCCTGGAGATGGAAAATCCGTCCACCCGGGTTTATTAATTTGCAAATTCTTCCTCAGCTAGTTAAAAAAATGAAATTGGCTGATATCATGACGATATTAGGTAGTATAGATATCATTATGGGGGAAGTTGATCGTTGAAATGATAATAGATAGGGAAGAGGTAGAAACTATCAATTCTTTTTCGAAATTGGAATTATTAAAAGAAGTCTATGGACTGATATCGATTCTACCCATTTTGACCCTCCTTTTGGGAATAACAATAGAGGTACTCGTAATTGTGTGGTTAGAAAGAGAAATATCTGCGTCGATACAACAACGTATTGGTCCTGAATATGCTGGCCCCCTGGGCCTGCTTCAAGCTATAGCAGATGGGACTAAGCTACTTTTTAAAGAAGATATTCTGCCATCCCGAGGAGATATTTCTTTATTTAGCATTGGACCCTCTATAGCAGTCATATCAGTTTTATTAAGTTTTTTAGTTATCCCTTTGGGATATCATTTTGTTTTAGCCGATCTTAGTATTGGTGTTTTTTTATGGATTGCCATTTCAAGTATAGCTCCTATTGGTCTTCTTATGGCAGGATATAGCTCAAATAATAAATATTCTTTTTCAGGCGGTCTACGAGCTGCTGCTCAATCCATTAGTTATGAAATACCATTAACTTTTTGTGTGCTAGCAATATCTCTACGTGTGATTCGTTAAAATAGATCTTTTTCCTATAAAATCCATTAACTATTTATATTCCTTTTCTTATTTAGTATTTGGGTTGGTAAGTTAAACTAGATAGCTATATGAGTGAAACAAAACAGCTTATAAATTTGTAGTAAAAAGAAAAAATCTCATTTCCTACGTACAAGAAAAAAGTGGAAGTAAACATAAGCAGTGTAAACTCTTTATCCCAAGGTTGATATTTTTTAATTAGTCATCATATCTTGAAGCGGCCAAGAATAAAGGATTCACGATATGGAATTCCATTACTAGAATACTCCTAGTTATTACTATAACTTAATAATCCATAAGAAGAATCCACCAAAAGTTAGTGAAGGGTTAGGAACACTAAAGTACATAAAGGATTAGTAATGGAAAATCTAAAACATTAGAGATTTTTGCCCATAAAAGGAATCATAATAAGGACTTGCAATTTGTAGAAATTATCAAGTAGTACTTTCTTCGGATTCCGATCCAGAGTATGTTCCCATTCACTTGTTAAGGAAATGGCTATCAAGAACGAATTAACCCTTTATCCATTTTTTCTTTTTAAATACCCCCTCCCTGGGGAAAGAAGAATAGTAAAAAAGATATGGAGTGCACTAGAAAAAATTTTCATTATTTCCTTCCTCTATCCATATTCATGCAGAATTGCTCATGAACTAATACCCAACTCTTTCCATTTATTAATTGAATTCCTATAACAAGTAACAAGTGTTTTATTCCAAGATTAAGTTATTACTGAACAAAGAAAAATTTTCATTATATTATAAAGGATGAGATCAATTCGGAAGCGCTTTTTCTTATTCTAGCAGACGGAATTCCTTTGGTCTAATTTAGGACTTTCAAATCTATTTTATTTTATCTAATTCTATCTACGCCCCCGGGGCTAGGAACAAAACAGTCCTTTCCTTTTTCTGATCATAGAGAAGCCGTATGAAGCTAAGGTTTCATGTACGGTTTTGAAATAGCGGTGGGAACTGTGATGTTATCACCGACTATGATTATCTAACAGTTCAAGTACAGTTGATATAGTTGAAGCACAGTCAAAATACGGTTTTTTTGGATGGAATATTTGGCGTCAGCCTATAGGTTTTCTGGTTTTTTTAATTTCTTCTTTGGCAGAATGTGAAAGATTACCCTTTGATTTACCAGAAGCGGAGGAAGAATTAGTAGCAGGTTACCAAACTGAATATTCCGGTATCAAATATGGTTTATTTTATCTTGTTTCTTACCTAAATTTATTAGTTTCTTCTTTATTTGTAACAGTTCTCTACTTGGGCGGGTGGAATTTATCTATTCCCTATATATCCTTTTTTGATTTTTTCCAAATGAATAAAGCAGTTGGAATTTTGGAAATGACAATGGGTATATTTATTACATTAACTAAAGCTTATTTATTTCTCTTCATTTCTATCACAATAAGATGGACTTTACCGAGGATGAGAATGGATCAGTTATTAAATCTTGGATGGAAATTTCTTTTACCTATTTCCCTGGGCAATCTCTTATTAACAACCTCTTCTCAACTTGTTTCACTATAAATAAGATAATACAATAATAGTAAGAATATTTTCAACACAAAAGCTCTCTCAAACAAGAGAAAGAAACATATCTTTTTCATAGATATTTAGAATGAATATGTTCCCTATGGTAACTGGGTTCATGAGTTATGGTCAACAAACAATACGTGCTACAAGGTACATAGGTCAAAGTTTCATAACTACCTTATCCCACACAAATCGTTTACCTATAACGATTCACTACCCTTATGAAAAATCAATTACACCAGAGCGTTTCCGAGGGCGAATCCACTTTGAATTTGATAAATGTATTGCTTGTGAAGTATGTGTTCGCGTATGTCCGATAGATTTACCCGTTGTGGATTGGAGATTTGAAAAGGATATTAAAAGAAAACAATTGCTTAATTATAGTATTGATTTCGGAGTTTGTATATTTTGTGGCAATTGTGTTGAGTACTGTCCAACAAGCTGTTTATCAATGACTGAAGAATATGAACTTTCTACCTATGATCGTCATGAATTGAATTACAATCAAATTGCTTTAAGTCGGTTACCAATCTCCATAATGGGAGATTACACAATTCAAACAATTAGGAATTCGTCTGAAAGTAAAATAAACAAAGAAAAATCTTCGAATTCAAGAACGATTACTGATTACTAAACTTTGATTTTGTCTTTCTGTTATAAAAATCTAATAATTCTTTATTAAACTTTAAAATTAAACTATAAAGAAAAACGAAAAACTACTGCTTATTGGAAATTATTTCTTATTTTAAATCAGACTAGATTTTCGTGATATAATATAATTTATAACTATAAGTTTATACACAAAAAAATACCCTAATCCTTTTTTCCTTCCTTGAATCCTTTAGTTTTAGTCAGTTCATGAAAAATTTTATACTATTAATTTCTTTTTATCCATAATGGATTTACCTGGACCAATACATGAGATTCTTATGCTATTTGGGGGATTTGTTCTTCTACTAGGGGGTCTAGGAGTAGTATTACTTACCAACCCCATTTATTCTGCCTTTTCGCTGGGATTAGTTCTTGTTTGTATATCCTTATTCTATTTTTTATTAAATTCCTACTTTGTAGCTGTCGCACAACTTCTTATTTATGTGGGAGCCATAAATGTCTTGATCATATTCGCTGTAATGTTCGTAAATGGCTCAGAATGGTCTAAAGATAAGAATTATTGGACTATTGGAGATGGGTTCACTTCACTCGTTTGTATAACTATTGTTTTTTCACTAATGACTACTATCCCAGATACGTCGTGGTATGGAATTCTTTGGACTACAAGATCAAACCAAATAGTAGAACAGGGTCTCATAAATAATGTTCAACAAATTGGAATTCATTTAGCAACCGATTTTTATCTTCCGTTTGAACTCATTTCCATAATTCTTCTAGTTTCTTTAATAGGTGCAATTACTATGGCTCGGCAATAAGAAAACTTAGAAAAAGTACAAATTATAAGAATTGCAAATCTAAAATAAATAACTAAAGAATCACAATTTTGATTTAGTAAAATCCATCTACTGCCAACAAATACCTCCTTTTTTTTTTTTTTTTTTTTCTTTTGTTGTGTAATTGTTCTATTGTAATTAATTGAATCGGTTCAATTCTTGCCCTCATATTGAAATGAATCGAGATTGATAAGGAGTTAGTTAATGATGTTTGAGCATGTACTTTTTTTGAGTGTCTATTTATTTTCGATTGGTATCTATGGATTGATCACAAGCCGAAACATGGTTAGAGCTCTAATATGTCTTGAACTTATACTGAATTCAATTAATCTAAATCTCGTAACATTTTCTGATCTATTTGATAGTCGCCAATTAAAAGGAGATATTTTCGCAATTTTTGTTATAGCCCTTGCAGCTGCTGAAGCCGCTATTGGACTATCCATTCTTTCTTCCATCCATCGTAATAGGAAATCCACTCGTATCAATCAATCTAATTTATTGAATAATTAGACTTTTGAATAATTAGACATAGAATCCTCTAAACAAAGGCGCACATATTAAAATAAATAGAAATCAATACTATTTTCTTAGTATTATTTGAGAATATCCATTTTTTTTAGTAGATTATTGCATAGTATTCTTTTTCACTTAAATGAATTTTTGTATTTGTAATTCATTGATATTGCAATTTGAATATTGCAATAATTTATATTGAAAAGACGATAGCCAATTTATTGGCTAATTCGAATTCGTCTGTACAATTCGTAAAATTCTTTCTTATTTCTTATTTATTGTTGAAATCCAAAATTAAAGTCTCTTGGCTCTCTTCACGCTTTCTCACAAACAGATTAAAAAATAGATTTTTTTTTTTGAAGTTTGGATAAACCATTGCTTCGTCTGGTGTCTACAATACATATGACTCATTATAGTACTAATTTCATTTTTACCAGATCGAAAAATTTTATGTTGAAAAGAAAAATTTATAGATCCAATGTCACATTCCGTAAAAATTTACGATACATGTATAGGATGCACTCAATGTGTACGAGCTTGTCCAACAGATGTATTAGAAATGATACCCTGGGATGGATGTAAAGCCAAGCAAATTGCTTCCGCGCCGAGAACCGAAGATTGTGTGGGTTGTAAGAGATGTGAATCTGCCTGCCCGACAGATTTTTTAAGTGTCCGCGTTTATTTAGGGCCTGAAACAACACGTAGCATGGCTCTATCTTATTGATACGTTACAAAAAACTTCACTCGAATCGTCTGATTCCTCTTTACCGAAGAAGCCTGTGCTCGAAATAATCGAGCACGGGCTTTTCTGGTCAAAACGTATCTTGTCTTTATCACTTTATCATGAGTTATTTTCCTTGGTTAACAATACTTGTTGTTTTGCCGATATTTGCAGGTTCATTAATTTTCTTTTTACCTCATAAGGGAAACAAAGTCGTTAGGTGGTATACTATATCTATTTGTTTATTAGAATTCCTTCTAATGACTTATGCGTTCTGTTATCATTTCCAACTGGAGGATCCCTTAATCCAATTAAAGGAGGATTATAAATGGATAGATGTCTTCGATTTCCACTGGAGATTGGGAATCGATGGACTTTCATTAGGATCTATTTTATTGACAGGATTTATCACTACTTTAGCTACTTTAGCAGCTTGGCCAATTACACGGAATTCGCGATTATTCTATTTCCTGATGCTCGCAATGTATAGTGGTCAAATAGGATTATTTTCTTCGCGAGACCTTTTACTTTTTTTTATCATGTGGGAGTTAGAATTAATTCCTGTTTACTTACTTTTATCCATGTGGGGGGGGAAGAGGCGTCTATATTCAGCTACAAAGTTTATTTTGTATACTGCAGGCGGTTCCATTTTTTTCTTAATCGGAGTTCTGGGTATGGGCTTATATGGTTCCAACGAACCAGGATTAGATTTGGAAAGATTAATTAATCAATCATACCCTGCAACCTTGGAAATACTTTTATATTTTGGCTTCCTTATTGCTTATGCTGTCAAATTGCCGATTATACCCCTACATACGTGGTTACCAGATACCCATGGGGAAGCACATTATAGTACATGTATGCTTTTAGCGGGAATATTATTAAAGATGGGAGCATATGGATTGATTCGGATCAACATGGAATTGTTACCTCATGCTCATTATCTATTTTCGCCCTGGTTAGTAATAATAGGAGCGATCCAAATAATCTATGCAGCTTCAACTTCTCTTGGTCAACGAAATTTCAAAAAAAGAATAGCTTATTCCTCTGTATCTCACATGGGTTTCATAATTATAGGAATTGGTTCCATAACCAACATTGGACTCAATGGAGCTATTTTACAAATATTATCCCATGGATTTATTGGTGCTACACTTTTTTTCTTGGCAGGAACCGCTTCTGATAGAATGCGTCTTGTTTATCTCGAAGAACTGGGGGGAATATCTATCCCAATGCCTAAAATTTTTACCATGTTTAGTAGCTTTTCAATGGCTTCTCTTGCCTTACCAGGAATGAGTGGTTTTGTCGCAGAATTAGTAGTATTTTTTGGACTAATTACTAGTCCAAAATTTCTGTTAATGCCAAAAACACTAATTACTTTTGTAATGGCAATTGGAATGATATTAACTCCTATTTATTTATTATCTATGTTACGCCAGATGTTCTATGGATACAAGCTATTTAATGTTCCAAACGCAAATTTTGTGGATTCTGGACCACGAGAACTCTTTATTTTAATCTGTATCTTTTTACCAGTAATAGGAATTGGTATTTATCCAGATTTTGTTCTCTCCCTATCCGTTGACAGGGTAGAGGCTCTCTTATCCAATTATTATCCTAAATAGGTTTGCTTTTTTTTACTCGTCTGCTCTATTAATGCAGAAATAAGTAAAAAAGTATATAATGCAGAAATAAGTAAAAAAGTATAATTAGATCTATCTCGAATTTTTGAGAACCCTTTGATAAGGCGTTCAAGGGGTTCTCAAATAAAACATAAAAGTAAAAACCTTCATTTCATGAAGGTTTTATTTTATGTAATCATTTAGGTGTTAATGTAAACGAACCATAACTATGTAAGCCTATTCCTAATAGATTTATACCAAAATAACAAATCCAAATTATAAGAAATCCTATCAAAGCTATAAGTGCAGAATTCGTACCCTTCCAATTTGGATTTGTTCTACTATGTAAATAAATTGCGAATATGGTCCAAGTAATAAATGCCCAAGTTTCCTTAGGATCCCAATTCCAATAGGATCCCCAGGCCTCATTAGCCCATACTGCTCCACAAAGAATACCTACGGTTAAAAGGGTAAATCCTAGGCTAATGACACGATAACTCCAAGAATCCAAACGCTCCGTTAATTGATATTTGTAATAATTTGGAAATGAAGGGACAGAGGTTCTTTTTAAAGCACTTCTTTTTGCATAAAAATATTTAATATCACTAAAGAAAAATGTTTTATTTAAAACATTTTTTTTCTTTTTAGAAAAGAAATGGAAATTATTTCGAAATCTAATGATTAGAATAGCGGCAGATAATAAGGATCCGCACAAAAGAGTTGCATAGCTTAATAACATCATACTGACATGCATCATTAACCACTGAGATTGTAGAGCAGGTACTAGTATCGTGGATTGATGCATTTCAGTTAAAAGACCCGATGTGGCAAAGCCTTGCGTTAAAATAGTACTTGGCGTAGTTATTGTGCTTAAATCATTTTTAGAGTTCTGTATTTTAGGAATGGTATGAAGAATATACAGGGCCCATGAAAGGAAGATCAATGACTCATATAAATTACTTAATGGAAAATGTCCCGAGGAAGCCCAACGAGAAACTAAGAATCCTGTTATAGAGAAAAAAGTAACTATCATTCCTTTTTCTGACGAATCGCGTAATCCTCCAAGTTCACGAACTAATAAGGTTATAAAATGAATCGTAATCACAATTGAAATCGTTGAGAAAGAGATATGAGTTAGTATATGTTCTAAAGTTGCAAATAGCATAAGGGGAAGGTCCCATTACAAAATTGTAAATTTCGAATTGATTTCTAATCTATTGTATTCTTTTTCAAGAATGCCGCCACTCGGATTCGAACCGAGATGCTTGAGCACTGCTTCCTAAGAGCAGCGTGTCTACCAATTTCACCATGGCGGCTAACTTCAAATAATAGGTAACTTAAAAGAATAATAGCTATTATCTTGGGAATCGTCGATATTGGGAAAGTCCATAAAATTTAGGAACATTAGAGTTTTCATTAAAATAGACTTCGTTTGGTAGTATCGTTTCCATTTTTTTTTTTTACAATAAACTCTTGCTTTGCCCAATAGAAACACAAACACTGCTTGAAAGAGTTGGAACTTCTTTTTTCTAACTTGCAATTATAGAACTAATTTTTTCTAATTAATTTCCCCTTTACATTTTGAAAATTCTTTCAATACAATGAAAAAAATCCAAAAGGGTTTCTATTTAATGATGAAATTAAAATAAAATGGATAAATAGAAAAGGCTTTTTGGATTTTTTAAAAATTTCTAGAATGAAAGTCTTTATGCTCTTATTAATAAGATTTACTAACCTTATGATTTTGGAGAAGATAGGTGGAAGTTGTAAGTCCTATTGTAAGAATACTCCACTTTTCATAATTTTCCTAATAGAATATGAGGATTCTATTAGGAAAATTATGAAAAGTTCATTGATAGGAAAAGAATACTTAGCACACAGTATACCAAACAAAACTTTTTTTTTCTTGTATATATAAGATAAGAGGGGTTTTTTGTTCTAAGAATATTGTACCGAGTAATTCGACACATAAAAGTACATTCAAAGAAGAATCCAAATTATTAAATAATTGGAATTCTTTTTTGATAAGTCAATTCATATTATTCCAAAATCTTATTATTTGTTTGTTGCCCAGAAAAACCCTTTGGTTTTGGATGCTCATTACCGCTCGAAAATGATCTTGATTTTACTAAAGAATAAGATTGTACTATGGAAAAATAAGTCTTTTTCTTCCAAATATTTTTACGAATACGCTTTTTTGACATTGAAGTACGTTTTTTTGGAACTGCCATTCAAAAAGGAAATTACTCTTTTTTCTAGTTGTATGTGAAAGACATCTATTGCTGCAAATCAATCCTTCTTTCTTCTTTTTATTAGTATTTATACTTAGATACTGAAAGATACTTAAATTTTGAATTATTTTTTACTTCATTTTGTCTAATGCGGATAAGACAACAAGAATTTTTTAACATTTTTTCTTTATATATTTTATACTTTTTTTTTAATAATATAGAATATATAGAAGGGTTTCTCATTTAAATCTATTTATATCTATTTATATATCAAGTATACTCCATATATAGATATATGGTATGGAAGCCTATCCCCCATATAAGATAAGACGGGGGGATAAAAAGAAGGGAAAATGAAAATAGTTAATTAAGTTCAGAATGGTATTCCATAAAGGAAAGGAATTCCAATCAAAACAAAAAATACTGAGTCTCTTAAACAAGACATTCTAAAACTTAGGTAATTTATAGTCATTAGAATTTTAGTTCTATATGAAGTAAGGACTATTCGATAATTTCTTATAAACATAGGTTTTCATTGGAATTCACTCAATCAGTTAATTATGGAACAAGAGAGCTGTTTCATCTTTGTTTTAAAGAAATATAAAAATGAATTATGAATAGAAAGTAAAATGATTCCACTTTTTTTTTTTTATTTTTATAAATATCTTTATTTAGTTAATAAAATAACTTCGTTACCTAGTTATTTTATTAACTTTTTTAATTTAACCAACTAAACCCATTCTTAATTTTTAATTATTTCAATGAGATAAATTTTGGAAAAATTAAGAATTTCAGTATTTTTTCTTATTCTTTTTATTTATTCTTTCAGAAAGAGATAAGAATTGGTTTGGTGAATCGGAAACAATTTTATAGAAAAATTGAAGTAAAAATTGAAGTAAAAATTGCAATTTCTTTTCTTATGGAACATACATATCAATATGCATGGGTAATCCCTCTTCTCCCACTTCCAGTTATTATGTCAATGGGATTTGGCCTTATTCTTATTCCGACAGCAACAAAAAATCTTCGTCGCATATGGGCTTTTCCTAGTGTTTTACTCTTAAGTATAGCTATGGTATTCTCAGTTCAACTGTCTATTCAACAAATAAATGGAAGTTCGATCTATCAATATCTATGGTCTTGGACCGTCAATAATGATTTTTCTTTAGAATTTGGATACTTGATTGACCCACTTACTTCTATTATGTTAATACTAATTACTACTGTAGGAATCCTGGTTCTTATTTATAGTGATGGTTATATGTCTCACGATGAAGGATATTTGAGATTTTTTGTTTATATAAGTTTTTTCAATACTTCCATGTTGGGATTGGTTACTAGCTCCAATTTGATACAAATTTATTTTTTTTGGGAACTCGTGGGAATGTGTTCTTATTTATTGATAGGCTTTTGGTTTACACGACCAATCGCAGCGAGTGCTTGTCAAAAAGCTTTTGTAACTAATCGTGTAGGGGATTTTGGTCTATTATTAGGAATTTTAGGTTTTTTTTGGATAACAGGTAGTTTAGAGTTTAGGGATTTGTTCAAAATAGCTAATAACTGGATTCCTAATAATGGAATTAACTCTTTACTTACTACTTTGTGTGCTTTTTTATTATTCCTTGGTGCAGTTGCGAAATCCGCACAATTCCCTCTTCACGTATGGTTACCCGATGCTATGGAAGGGCCCACTCCTATTTCGGCTCTTATACACGCAGCAACTATGGTTGCTGCGGGAATTTTTCTTCTAGCTCGACTTCTTCCTCTTTTCATATCTTTACCTTTGATAATGAGTTTTATTTCTTTAGTAGGTACAATAACACTATTCTTAGGAGCTACTTTAGCTCTTGCTCAGAGAGATATTAAAAGAAGCTTAGCCTATTCTACAATGTCTCAATTGGGTTATATGATGTTAGCTCTAGGTATAGGTTCTTATCAAGCTGCTTTATTCCATTTGATCACTCATGCTTATTCAAAAGCTTTATTGTTCTTGGGATCCGGATCCGTTATTCATTCAATGGAACCTCTTGTTGGATATTCACCAGATAAAAGTCAAAATATGGTTCTTATGGGCGGTTTAAGAAAATACATTCCAATCACAAGAACTACTTTTTTATGGGGTACACTTTCTCTTTGTGGTATTCCACCTCTTGCTTGCTTCTGGTCCAAAGATGAAATCCTTAGTAATAGTTGGTTGTATTCGCCCTTTTTTGGAATAATAGCCTCCTTTACTGCAGGATTAACTGCCTTTTATATGTTTCGGATATATTTACTTACATTTGATGGGTATTTGCGTGTTCATTTTCAAAATTACAGTAGCACTAAAGAGAGTTCCTTGTATTCAATATCCTTATGGGGAAAAAGGATACCCAAAGGAGTGAATAGGGATTTCGTTTTATCAACAACGAAGAGTGGAGTTTCTTTTTTTTCACAAAATATACCAAAAATTCAAGGTAATACAAGAAATAGGATAGGATCCTTTACTACGTCTTTTGGGGCTAAAAAAACTTTTGCCTATCCGCATGAAACGGGAAATACTATGTTATTTCCTCTTCTTATATTACTACTTTTCACTTTGTTCATTGGATTCATAGGAATCTCTTTTGATAATGGAGGAATTGGTAATGGAATAGCAGAGTTAACCATATTATCAAAGTGGTTAACTCCCTCAATAAACTTTACCCAGGAAAGTTCTAATTCTTTTGTAAATTCATATGAATTTATTACTAATGCAATTTCTTCTGTAAGTCTAGCTATCTTTGGTTTATTCATAGCATATATCTTCTATGGATCCGCTTATTCTTTTTTTCAGAATTTGGATTTAATAAACTCTTTTTACAAAGGAAATCCTAAAAAAGAATTTTTAGATCAAGTAAAAAAAAATATATACAGTTGGTCATATAATCGTGGTTATATAGATATTTTCTATACTAGGGTCTTTACCCTCGGTATAAGAGGGTTAACCGAACTCACGGAGTTTTTTGATAAGGGTGTTATTGATGGAATTACCAATGGAGTGGGTCTTGCTAGTTTTTGTATAGGAGAGGAAATTAAATATGTAGGGGGAGGTCGAATCTCGTCTTATTTATTCTTTTTTTTATGTTATGTATCTGTGTTTTTATTCTTTTTTCTTTCTTAAGTTAAGGAATTTACAACAAGTCTCTTGCAAAAATAACTATCCTATCCCCTTTCTACAATCTCTCTATATCCTTGTTACATAAGGTAAGTATTGTATAATAGTTCGGTTTTCCGCGATTTTTTCCATTCCTCTGTGTAAATACCCTAATATGGGTTCACAATCAATAACATCCTCACCATCGAGAGTAACGATCAGTCGA
Organism: Triticum urartu; assembly: GCF_056163025.1. Classification (NCBI taxonomy): domain Eukaryota; kingdom Viridiplantae; phylum Streptophyta; class Magnoliopsida; order Poales; family Poaceae; genus Triticum; species Triticum urartu. Next base: position 23,293 of record NW_028259955.1, on the reverse strand, counting down.
AGAACACCATGCATTGATGGGTGTTGAGGGCCCATATTGACTATCATGAGATCTTTTCTTGTAAGCGGTAGACTCATATCCTTTCTTCCTTAATTCATTATTCCATGAAAATGGATTATTCCATGAATTCCTCAAAGCGAGGCTCATCAAAATGAAAAATCTAAGACTACTATAAGACTACTAAAAAAATAATAAAACAAGAAAAAAATTTGAACGATTAAATTACTGCTCCCGAATATTCAACTGACCGATTAATTTCTTATAACGTACTCTATTTTTCTTTGCCAAATAAGCCAGCAAACGTCGACGTTTTCCCAAAAGTCTTCGTAGACCTCTTTCCGATGAAAAATCTTTTTTGTGTAATTCCAAATGTGAAGCAAGTCTCCGTATCTTATTGGTGAAACTGAATACTTGAAATTCAACAGAACCCCTGTTTTCTTCTTTTTCTTCTTTAACCATAAATCCAAAAATTTTTCTACCTCCTTTCTTTTTCATGTATTTTTCTGATCAGGAAAAATACAAAATTATGTCAGTTATTTTGAAGTTATTCTAATCTCGTACACACACAAATTTGCAATTATTCATCTACTACTGGAATTTGGATTTATTTTATCGATGCAAATTGGATTTGGATAGAAGGGTACATTCTTTCTAATATTTTAGATAGAAGAAATGTTTCTTCTATCTAAAATATTAGAAAGAATTTTGCTGATTTATTTATTGCTATATGCAATTTATGGAATTGATACACCATTTAATTGATATCATTTAGCAAAATGAAACACAGCATATG
>NW_028259955.1:0-5000 GCF_056163025.1 Triticum urartu | reverse complement strand
TCCTACAGAACCTATCACTAAAATACCCGATAGGGCTAAGCGGAACGAAAAGGGTTTTCCATGAGATGGTAAATGAAAACGATTAGTCCCACACGAGGTTTGGGAATAAGTGATTGTCTGATAATGAGCAAGGAATATACGTCTTTCTGCTAAAGAGGATCTATTAAACTCATAATTCATTAGATCCTTGTTATCAATGCCAACTAGGTATCATAAGTAAATGGATCCCGGTTGTTCAATCCTTTGATAACCAAGGTCATTCTTTGCTAAAGAGAAATGATCACTATGAGTCAGACTCAATAGAATTGGATCCATTCCAAATAGCGAGAATTAGGATTCTTGATCCCTCTCAATCTCTCTTTCAATTCGAGGATCCAGAGAGGTGTTTTCATAGTCATCTCCGAATATTTGCCATCTCGGAATATTTTCGATTTCATTTTTCTATGATATGTCTTTCTATATGAAAATTGGTTATTTACGATGTACGATGATCCCTGTTAAGCATCCATGGCTGAATGGTTAAAGCGCCCAACTCATAATTGGTAAATTTGCGGGTTCAATTCCTGCTGGATGCACACGAACGGGAACATTCCATAAGTCTATTGGAACTGGCTCTCTATCCATGGAATCTCATCCATCATCCATACATAACGAATTGGTATGGTATATTCATACCATAACATAAGAACAATAAGAACTCGAATTCTTATCGATACTGGAACTCAGAGCATAGGAGGGAAAGTCGATTTATGGATGGAATCAAATACGCAGTATTTACAGAAAAAAGTCTTCGTTTATTGGGAAAGAATCAATATACTTTTAATGTCGAATCGGGATTCACTAAGACAGAAATAAAGCATTGGGTCGAACTCTTCTTTGGTGTTAAGGTGGTAGCTGTGAATAGCCATCGACTACCTGGAAAAGGTAGAAGAATAGGACCTATTCTGGGCCATACAATGCATTACAGACGTATGATCATTACCCTTCAACCGGGTTATTCTATTCCACTTCTAGATAGAGAAAAAAACTAAAGGAGAATACTTAATAATACGGCGAAACATTTATACAAAACACCTATCCCGAGCACACGCAAGGGAACCGTAGACAGGCAAGTGAAATCCAATCCACGAAATAATTTGATCCATGGACGGCACCGTTGTGGTAAAGGTCGTAATTCCAGAGGAATCATTACCGCAAGGCATAGAGGGGGAGGTCATAAGCGCCTATACCGTAAAATAGATTTTCGACGGAATCAAAAAGACATATCTGGTAGAATCGTAACCATAGAATACGACCCTAATCGAAATGCATACATTTGTCTCATACACTATGGGGATGGTGAGAAGAGATATATTTTACATCCCAGAGGGGCTATAATTGGAGATACTATTGTTTCTGGTACAAAAGTTCCTATATCAATGGGAAATGCCCTACCTTTGAGTGCGGTTTGAACTATTGATTTACGTAATTGGAAGTAACCAATTAGGTTTACGACGAAACCTAGAAATCGATCACTGATCCAATTTGACTACCTCTACGGGATAGACCTCAACAGAAAACTGTTGAGTAACGGCAGCAAGTGATTGAGTTCAGTAGTTCCTCATAGAAAATTATTGGCTCTAGAGATATGGTAATATGGAGAAGACAAAATTGTTTGAAGCACGCACAGAACCGGAAGCGCCCCTTGTTTCAAAGAGAGGAGGACGGGTTATTCACATTTAATTTGATGGTCAGAGGCAAATTGAAAGCTAAGCAGTGGTAATTAAGACCCCCGGGGGAAAATAGGGATGTCTCCTACGTTACCCATAATATGTGGAAGTATCGACGTAATTTCATAGAGTCATTCGATCTGAATGCTACATGAAGAACATAAGCCAGATGACGGAACGCAGAGACCTAGGATGTAGAAGATCATAACATGAGCGATTCGGCAGATTTGGATTCCTTTCCTATATATCCACTCATGTGGTACTTCATCATATGATTCATATAAGATCCATCTGTCTAGAGATCGTCATATACATCTAGAAAGCCGTATGCTTTGGAAGAAGCTTGTACAGTTTGGGAAGGGGTTTTTTGAGAGAAAAGAAGAATCTACTTCAACCGATATGCCCTTAGGCACGGCCATGCATAACATAGAAATCACACGTGGAAGGGGTGGGCAATTAGCTAGAGCAGCAGGTGCTGTAGCGAAACTCATTGCAAAAGAGGGTAAATCGGCCACTTTAAGATTACCATCTGGGGAGGTCCGTTTAGTATCCCAAAACTGCTTAGCAACAGTCGGACAAGTGGGTAATGTTGGGGTGAACCAAAAAAGTTTGGGTAGAGCCGGATCTAAGTGTTGGCTAGGTAAACGCCCCGTAGTAAGAGGGGTAGTTATGAACCCTGTGGACCACCCCCATGGGGGCGGTGAAGGGAAAGCTCCCATTGGTAGAAAAAAACCCACAACCCCTTGGGGTTATCCTGCGCTTGGAAGAAGAACTAGGAAAAGGAAAAAATATAGCGATAGTTTTATTCTTCGTCGCCGTAAGTAAATACGTAACTAGGAATATGGAAAATTGCATTTTTGGAATTTGCAATAATGCGATGGGCGAACGACGGGAATTGAACCCGCGCATGGTGGATTCACAATCCACTGCCTTGATCCACTTGGCTACATCCGCCCCTTATCCAGCTAAAGGATTTTTTTCTTTTTTCCATTGATCATTATTCTATTTATTCTGACCTCCGTACTTCGATCGAGATATTGGACATAGAATGCCACTCTTTAAAAAGGAAAAAAGGAGTAATCAGCTGTGACACGAAAAAAAACGAATCCTTTTGTAGCTCATCATTTATTGGCAAAGATAGAAAAGGTCAATATGAAGGAGGAGAAAGAAACAATAGTAACGTGGTCCCGGGCATCTAGCATTCTACCCACAATGGTTGGCCATACAATCGCGATTCATAATGGAAAGGAACATATACCTATTTACATAACAAATCCTATGGTAGGTCGCAAATTGGGGGAATTCGTGCCTACTCGGCATTTCACGAGTTATGAAAATGCAAGAAAGGATACTAAATCTCGTCGTTAACTGAATTCTGAATAGAAAGATTAAGAAGAAAAAAAGATTCAAAATAAAGACAGAAATACCCAATATCTTGCTAGAACAAGATATTGGGTATTTCTGTCTTCAAAAATTCTTATATGTTAGCAGAAAAACCTTATCCATTAATAGATGGAACTTCAACAGCAGCTAAGTCTAGAGGGAAGTTGTGAGCATTACGTTCGTGCATTACTTCCATACCAAGGTTAGCACGGTTGATGATATCAGCCCAAGTATTAATAACGCGACCTTGACTATCAACTACAGATTGGTTGAAATTGAAACCATTTAGGTTGAAAGCCATAGTACTAATACCTAAAGCAGTGAACCAGATTCCTACTACAGGCCAAGCAGCCAAGAAGAAGTGTAAAGAACGAGAGTTGTTGAAACTAGCATATTGGAAGATTAATCGGCCAAAATAACCATGAGCAGCCACAATATTATAAGTTTCTTCCTCTTGACCAAATTTGTAACCCTCATTAGCGGATTCATTTTCAGTAGTTTCCCTGATCAAACTAGAGGTTACCAAGGAACCATGCATAGCACTGAATAGGGAACCGCCGAATACACCAGCTACACCTAACATGTGGAATGGATGCATAAGGATGTTGTGCTCTGCCTGGAATACAATCATAAAGTTGAAAGTACCAGAGATTCCTAAAGGCATACCATCAGAAAAGCTTCCTTGACCAATAGGGTAAATCAAGAAAACAGCAGTAGCAGCTGCAACAGGAGCTGAATATGCAACAGCAATCCAAGGACGCATACCCAGACGGAAACTAAGTTCCCACTCACGACCCATATAACAAGCTACACCAAGTAAGAAGTGTAGAACAATTAGCTCATAAGGACCACCATTGTATAACCACTCATCAACAGATGCAGCTTCCCAAATTGGGTAAAAGTGCAATCCGATCGCCGCAGAAGTAGGGATAATAGCACCAGAGATAATATTGTTTCCATAAAGTAAAGAACCAGAAACAGGCTCACGAATACCATCAATATCTACTGGAGGGGCAGCGATGAAGGCGATAATAAATACAGAAGTTGCGGTCAATAAGGTAGGGATCATCAAAACACCGAACCATCCGATGTAAAGACGATTTTCAGTGCTAGTTATCCAGTTGCAGAAGCGACCCCACAGGCTTGTACTTTCGCGTCTCTCTAAAATTGCAGTCATGGTAAGATCTTGGTTTATTCAAATTGCAAGGACTCCCAAGCACACGTATTAACTAGAATATAGATAATAGAAGGCTTGTTATTTAACAGTATAACATAGACTATATACCAATGTCAACCAAGTCAGCCCAAAGATTAGCTATCCATATAACTAAATTAACCAAACCAATAATTTTGTATTTGTAAATGAAGTGAGTCAAAGTGAAAAACTTTGATGGGTCTTTTCTATATGGGTTGCCCGGGACTCGAACCCGGAACTAGTCGGATGGAGTAGATAATTCTTCCTTGTTACAATAGAGAAAAATCCCTCCCCAAATCGTGCTTGCATTTTTCATTGCACACGACTTTCCCTATGTAGAAATAGCCAATTTCTATTCCAAAGAGGAAGTTCTACTAATTTTTTTAATTAGTAAGTTGATTCACCTACTCTTTATTATAATAAAAAGAACATTTCAGAATGAAAAATAGAAAAGTTTTTTCTTGATCATTTATCAACCCTTTCCTGTTTCTTAATTTCGTCTAATGATTAATTAAGAGGGTTGACCAGGTCATTGATACGTATAATATCCAAATACCAAATACGCTCAGTGTGTGATCCACAGAAAGAAAAAAGAGTTGTTTTGGTGAACATCAAAGAAAAAACTTGCTCTTCTTCCATAAAAAATTCTTCTAAAAATGCCGAACCCAATCGTTGCATAAAAGTTCGTACCGTGCTTTTATGTTTACGAGCTA
>NW_028259954.1:0-29670 GCF_056163025.1 Triticum urartu | reverse complement strand
CGCGTGAGTAGAAAACAAAAGATATCTATTCTAGTTCTATCATCAGCTATGGGTTCGAATCTAAGAGAAATTCTGGATAATGTTTCCTACCCTGAAATTTTCTTGTCTTTCCCGAATGCTAAAGAGAAGAAGAGGATTGAGTCAAAAGAAAAAGCTATTTTGGAGTTTTATCAACAATTTGCTTGTGTAGGTGGGGACCTGGTATTTTCGGAGTCCTTATGCGAGGAATTACAAAAGAAATTTTTTCAACAAAAATGTGAATTAGGAAGGATTGGTCGACGAAATATGAATCGGAGACTTAATCTTGATATTCCTCAGAACAATACATTCTTGTTACCACGAGATGTATTGGCCGCTACGGATCATTTGATTGGAATGAAATTTGGAACGGGTATACTTGACGATGACGATATGAATCACTTGAAAAATAAACGTATTCGTTCGGTTGCGGATCTGTTACAAGATCAATTCGGATTGGCTCTTGGTCGTTTACAACATGCAGTTCAAAAAACTATTCGTAGAGTATTCATACGTCAATCGAAACCGACTCCCCAAACTTTGGTAACTCCAACTTCAACTTCAATTTTATTAATAACTACTTATGAGACCTTTTTTGGCACATACCCGTTATCTCAAGTTTTTGATCAAACGAATCCATTGACACAAACTGTTCATGGGCGAAAAGTGAGTTGTTTAGGTCCTGGAGGGTTGACGGGGAGAACCGCAAGTTTTCGGAGCCGAGATATTCATCCGAGTCACTATGGGCGTATTTGTCCAATTGACACGTCTGAAGGAATCAATGTTGGACTTACTGGATCCTTAACAATTCATGCGAGAATTGATCACTTGTGGGGATCCATAGAGAGTCCGTTTTATGAAATATCTGCTGAGAAAGCAAAAGAAAAAAAAGAGAGACAGGTGGTTTATCTATCACCAAATAGAGATGAATATTATATGATAGCAGCAGGAAATTCTTTGTCCTTGAATCAAGGTATTCAGGAAGAACAGGTTGTTCCGGCTAGATACCGTCAAGAATTCTTGACTATTGCATGGGAACAGATTCATGTTAGAAGTATTTTTCCTTTCCAATATTTTTCTATTGGGGGTTCTCTCATTCCTTTTATTGAGCACAATGATGCGAATCGGGCTTTAATGAGTTCTAATATGCAGCGCCAAGCAGTTCCGCTTTCTCGGTCCGAGAAATGCATTGTTGGAACTGGATTGGAACGCCAAACAGCTCTAGATTCGAGGGTTTCCATTATAGCCGAACGCGAGGGAAAGATCATTTCTACTGATAGTCATAAGATACTTTTATCAAGTAGTGGGAAGACTATAAGTATTCCTTTAGTTAACCACCGTCGCTCTAACAAAAATACTTGTATGCACCAAAAACCCCGGGTTCCACGGGGTAAATCCATTAAAAAAGGACAAATTTTAGCAGAAGGAGCTGCTACAATTGGGGGCGAACTTGCTTTAGGAAAAAACGTATTAGTAGCTTATATGCCATGGGAAGGTTACAATTTTGAAGACGCAGTACTAATTAGCGAACGTTTGGTATATGAAGATATTTATACCTCTTTTCACATCCGGAAATATGAAATTCAGACGGATACGACAAGCCAGGGCTCCGCTGAAAAAATCACTAAAGAAATACCACATCTAGAAGAACATTTACTCCGCAATTTGGACAGAAATGGAGTTGTTAGGTTGGGATCCTGGGTAGAAACTGGTGATATTTTAGTAGGTAAATTAACGCCTCAGATAGCGAGCGAATCATCTTATATCGCGGAAGCTGGATTATTACGGGCCATATTTGGCCTTGAGGTTTCCACTTCAAAAGAAACTTCTCTGAAATTACCTATAGGTGGAAGAGGGCGCGTTATCGATGTGAAATGGATCCAAAGGGACCCGCTCGACATAATGGTTCGTGTATATATTTTACAGAAACGTGAAATCAAAGTTGGGGATAAAGTAGCCGGAAGACATGGGAATAAAGGGATCATTTCCAAAATTTTGCCTAGGCAAGATATGCCCTATTTGCAAGATGGAACACCCGTTGATATGGTCTTCAATCCCTTAGGAGTACCCTCCCGAATGAATGTGGGACAAATATTTGAAAGCTCGCTCGGATTAGCGGGGGATCTGCTAAAGAAACATTATAGAATAGCACCCTTTGATGAGAGATATGAGCAAGAGGCTTCAAGAAAACTTGTGTTTTCAGAATTATATGAAGCCAGTAAAGAAACAAAAAATCCATGGGTATTTGAACCCGAGTACCCGGGAAAAAGCAGAATATTTGATGGAAGAACAGGCGACCCCTTTGAGCAACCTGTTCTAATAGGGAAGTCCTATATCTTAAAATTAATTCATCAAGTTGATGAGAAAATTCATGGGCGTTCTACTGGGCCCTACTCACTTGTTACACAACAACCGGTTAGAGGAAGAGCCAAGCAAGGGGGACAACGAGTAGGAGAAATGGAAGTTTGGGCTTTAGAAGGATTTGGTGTTGCTCATATTTTACAAGAGATACTTACTTATAAATCTGACCATCTTATAGCTCGCCAAGAAATACTTAATGCTACGATCTGGGGAAAAAGAATACCTAATCATGAGGATCCTCCAGAATCTTTTCGAGTGCTCGTTCGAGAACTACGATCTTTGGCTCTAGAACTGAATCATTTCCTTGTATCTGAAAAGAACTTCCAGGTTAATAGGGAGGAAGTTTGATCGGAATAAATATAAATTCTTTTCTTATTTCTATTTTATGATTGACCAATATAAACATCAACAACTTCAAATTGGACTCGTTTCCCCTCAACAAATAAAGGCTTGGGCTAACAAAAACCTACCTAATGGAGAAGTCGTTGGCGAAGTCACAAGGCCCTCTACTTTTCATTATAAAACCGATAAACCAGAAAAAGATGGATTGTTTTGCGAAAGAATCTTTGGACCCATAAAAAGCGGGATTTGCGCTTGTGGCAATTCTCGAGCGAGCGGAGCTGAAAACGAAGACGAAAGATTTTGCCAAAAATGCGGGGTCGAATTTGTGGATTCTCGGATACGAAGATATCAAATGGGATACATCAAACTCGCATGTCCCGTGACTCATGTGTGGTATTTGAAAGGTCTTCCTAGTTATATCGCGAATCTTTTAGATAAACCTCTTAAGAAGTTGGAGGGCCTAGTATACGGCGATTTCTCTTTTGCTAGGCCCAGCACTAAAAAACCCACTTTTTTACGATTACGAGGTTTATTCGAAGAGGAAATTGCATCCTGTAACCACAGCATTTCTCCCTTTTTTTCTACCCCAGGCTTTGCAACATTTCGAAATCGGGAAATTGCGACAGGAGCAGGTGCTATTAGAGAACAATTAGCAGATTTGGATTTGCGAATTATTATAGAGAATTCTTTGGTCGAATGGAAGGAATTAGAAGACGAGGGGTATAGTGGAGATGAGTGGGAAGATAGAAAAAGACGAATAAGAAAAGTTTTTTTGATTAGACGCATGCAATTGGCGAAACATTTTATTCAAACAAATGTAGAACCAGAATGGATGGTTTTGTGCTTATTACCGGTTCTTCCTCCCGAATTGAGACCTATTGTTTATAGGTCTGGAGATAAAGTAGTGACTTCAGACATTAATGAACTTTATAAGAGAGTTATCCGTCGGAACAACAATCTTGCCTATCTATTAAAAAGAAGTGAATTAGCGCCAGCAGATTTAGTAATGTGCCAGGAAAAATTGGTACAAGAAGCCGTGGATACACTTCTTGATAGTGGGTCCCGCGGGCAACCGACGAGGGATGGTCACAATAAAGTATACAAATCACTTTCAGATGTAATTGAAGGTAAAGAGGGAAGGTTTCGCGAGACTCTGCTTGGGAAACGGGTCGATTACTCGGGGCGTTCTGTCATTGTTGTGGGTCCTTCGCTTTCATTACATCAATGTGGATTACCTCTAGAGATAGCAATAAAGCTTTTTCAGCTATTTGTAATTCGCGATTTAATCACGAAACGCGCCACTTCTAATGTAAGGATTGCTAAAAGGAAAATTTGGGAAAAAGAACCCATTGTATGGGAAATACTTCAAGAAGTTATGCGGGGACATCCTGTACTGTTAAATAGAGCACCTACCCTGCATAGATTAGGCATACAGGCCTTTCAACCCACTTTAGTAGAGGGGCGTACTATTTCTTTACACCCATTAGTGTGTAAGGGTTTCAATGCGGACTTTGATGGAGATCAAATGGCTGTTCATCTACCTTTATCCTTGGAAGCTCAGGCAGAAGCCCGTTTACTTATGTTTTCTCATATGAATCTCTTATCTCCCGCTATTGGGGATCCTATTTGCGTACCAACCCAAGACATGCTTATCGGGCTTTATGTATTAACGATTGGAAAGCGTCGAGGTATTTGTGCAAATAGATATAATAGTTGCAGAAACTACCCAAATCTAAAAGTAAATTACAATAATAATAATAATTTTAAATATAGGAAAGATAAAGAACCCCATTTTTCTAGTTCTTATGATGCACTGGGAGCTTATAGACAAAAACTAATCAGTTTAGATAGTCCCTTGTGGCTACGATGGAACCTGGATCAACGCGTCATTGGGTCAAGAGAAGTTCCGATTGAAGTTCAATATGAATCTTTGGGGACTTATCATGAGATTTATGCCCACTATCTAATAATGGGAAATAGAAAAAAAGAAATTCGTTCGATATACATTCGAACCACTCTTGGTCATATTTCTTTTTATAGAGAAATAGAGGAAGCCATACAAGGATTTAGTCAGGCCTATTCATACACTACCTAAACAAGAAAGTTAGATTCGGCGATGCCCCTCCCCTTTCGGGGGGCATTCCGATTTCCCTAGTATCATCATTATTTGCCACGCGAATCCAGATTGAGATTGAGGCAATTAAGTTAATTAAATTTTCGAATCACTGACTCAGGCCCATTGTCGAATCCTACTCAGCAATTGTCGAATCCTACTCAGCCGAAAAGGGGGTACTTATGTATGGCGGAACGGGCCAATCTGGTCTTTCATAATAAAGAGATAGACGGAACTGGTATGAAACGACTTATTAGCAGATTAATAGATCATTTTGGAATGGGATATACATCCCATATACTGGATCAACTAAAGACTCTGGGCTTCCATCAAGCCACTACTACATCGATTTCGTTAGGAATCGAGGATCTTTTAACAATACCCTCTAAGGGATGGTTAGTCCAAGACGCGGAACAACAGAGTTTTCTTTTGGAGAAACACTATTATTATGGGGCTGTACACGCGGTAGAAAAATTACGCCAATCTGTTGAGATATGGTATGCGACAAGTGAATATTTGAAACAAGAAATGAATTCAAATTTTCGGATAACGGATCCTTCTAATCCAGTCTATCTAATGTCTTTTTCAGGAGCCAGAGGAAATGCATCTCAAGTACACCAATTAGTAGGTATGAGAGGATTAATGTCGGACCCTCAAGGACAAATGATTGATTTACCTATTCAAAGCAATTTACGCGAGGGACTTTCTTTGACAGAATATATAATTTCCTGCTATGGAGCCCGCAAAGGGGTTGTAGATACTGCTGTGCGAACAGCAGATGCTGGATATCTTACACGTAGACTTGTTGAAGTAGTTCAACATATTATTGTGCGTAGAAGAGATTGTGGTACTATCCGAGGTATTTCTGTAAGTCCTCAAAATGGGATGACGGAAAAACTTTTTGTCCAAACACTAATTGGTCGTGTATTAGCAGACGATATATATATCGGTTCACGATGCATTGCCGCGCGAAATCAAGATATTGGAATTGGATTAGTCAATCGATTCATAACTGCCTTTCGAGCACAACCATTTCGAGCACAACCAATATATATTAGAACCCCCTTTACTTGCCGAAGCACTTCTTGGATCTGTCAATTATGCTATGGCCGGAGTCCTACTCATAGTGATCTGGTCGAATTGGGAGAAGCCGTAGGTATTATTGCAGGTCAATCAATTGGGGAGCCAGGGACTCAACTAACATTAAGAACTTTTCATACTGGCGGAGTATTCACAGGGGGTACTGCCGACCTTGTACGATCCCCTTCGAATGGAAAAATAAAATTCAATGAGAATTTGGTTCACCCCACACGTACCCGTCATGGGCAGCCTGCTTTTCTATGTTATATAGACTTGCATGTAACTATTCAGAGTCAAGATATTCTATATAGTGTGAATATTCCCTCAAAAAGCTTGATTCTAGTGCAAAATGATCAATATGTAAAATCCGAACAAGTAATTGCGGAGATTCGTGCCGGAACGTCCACTTTACATTTTAAAGAAAGGGTACAAAAGCATATTTATTCTGAATCAGACGGCGAAATGCACTGGAGTACTGATGTTTACCATGCGCCCGAATATCAATATGGTAATCTTCGCCGATTACCAAAAACAAGCCATTTATGGATATTGTCAGTAAGTATGTGCAGATCCAGTATAGCGTCTTTTTCACTCCACAAGGATCAAGATCAAATGAATACTTATGGTAAAAAAGATAGGGAAATTCTTGATTATTCAACGTCGGATCGAATCATGTCCAATGGCCATTGGAATTTTATCTATCCTTCTATTTTTCAAGATAATTCAGATTTGTTGGCGAAAAAGCGAAGAAATAGGTTCGTCATTCCATTACAATATCATCAAGAACAAGAGAAAGAACTAATATCCTGTTTTGGGATTTCGATTGAAATCCCCCTTATGGGTGTTTTACGTAGAAATACTATTTTTGCTTATTTTGACGATCCCCGATACAGAAAAGATAAAAAGGGTTCAGGAATTGTTAAATTTAGATATAGGACCCTAGAAGAAGAATATAGGACTCGAGCGGAAGACTCAGAAGAGGAATATGAGACCCTAGAAGACGAATACAGGACCCGAGAGGACGAATATGAATATGAAACCCTAGAAGAATCTAAATATGGAATCCTAGAAGACGAATACGAATATGAAACCCTAGAAGACGAATATGGGAGCCCAGAAAACGAATATGGGAACCCAGAGAACGAATATAGGACTTTAGAGAAAGACTCAGAAGAGGAATATGGGAGCCCAGAGAGCAAATATAGGACCCAAGAGGACGAATATGGAACTCTAGAGGAAGACTCAGAAGACGAATATGGCAGCCCCGGGGAAAGCGCAGAGGAAAAATATGGTACTTTAGAGGAAGACTCAGAAGAAGATTCAGAGGACGAATACGAGAGCCCAGAGGAAGATTCCATCTTAAAAAAAGAGGGTTTGATTGAGCATCGAGGAACAAAAGAATTTAGTCTAAAATACCAAAAAGAAGTAGATCGGTTTTTTTTCATTCTTCAAGAACTTCATATCTTGCCGAGATCTTCATCCCTAAAGATACTTGACAATAGTATTATTGGAGTGAATACACAACTCACAAAAAATACAAGAAGTCGACTAGGCGGACTGGTCCGAGTGAAGAGAAAAAAAAGCCATACGGAACTCAAAATATTTTCCGGAGATATTCATTTTCCTGAAGAGGCGGATAAGATATTAGGTGGCTGTTTGATACCGCCAGAAAGACAAAAAAAAGATTCTAAGGAATCAAAAAAAAGGAAAAATTGGGTCTATGTTCAACGGAAAAAAATTCTCAAGAGCAAGGAAAAGTATTTTGTTTCCGTTCGCCCTACAGTGGCATATGAAATGGACGAAGGAAGAAATTTAGCAACACTTTTCCCGCAGGATCTCTTGCAAGAAGAAAATAATCTCCAAATTCGACTTGTCAATTTTATTTCTCATGAAAATAGCAAGTTAACTCAAAGAATTTATCACACAAATAGTCAATTTGTTAGAACTTGCTTAGTAGTGAATTGGGAACAAGAAGAAAAAGAAAAGGCTGGTGCTTCCCTTGTTGAGGTAAGAGCAAATGATCTTATTCGCGATTTCCTAAGAATTGAGTTAGTCAAGTCCACTATTTCGTATACACGAAAAAGGTATGGTAGGACAAGTGCAGGACCGATTCCCCATAATAGGTTAGATCGCGCCAATATCAATTCTTTTTATTCCAAGGCGAAGATTGAATCACTTAGCCAACATCCAGAAGCTATTGGCACTTTGTTGAATCGAAATAAAGAATACCACTCTTTGATGATTTTGTCGGCATCCAACTGTTCTCGAATTGGTTTATTCAAGAATTCAAAACATCCCAATGCGATAAAAGAATGGAATCCTAGAATTCCTATTCGAGAAATTTTTGGGCCCTTAGGCGCTATTGTAGCTAGTATATCGCATTTTTCTTCATCTTACTATTTACTAACGCATAATAAAATCCTGTTAAAAAAATATTTGTTCGTTGACAATTTAAAACAAACCTTCCAAGTACTTCAAGAACTTAAATACTCTTTAATAGATGAAAATAAAAGGATTTCTAATTTCGATAGTAACATAATGTTGGATCCATTCCTTTTGAATTGTCACTTTGTCCATCATGATTCTTGGGAAGAGACATTGGCAATAATTCACCTTGGACAATTTATTTGTGAAAATGTATGTCTATTTAAATCGCACATAAAAAAATCCGGTCAAATTTTCATTGTAAATATGAATTCCTTTGTTATAAGAGCAGCTAAACCTTATTTGGCCACTACAGGAGCAACTGTTAATGGTCATTATGGAGAAATCCTTTACAAGGGAGATAGGTTAGTTACGTTTATATATGAAAAATCGAGATCTAGTGACATAACGCAAGGTCTTCCAAAAGTGGAACAAATCTTTGAAGCGCGTTCAATTGATTCATTATCCCCGAATCTCGAAAGGAGAATTGAGGATTGGAATGAGCGTATACCAAGAATTCTTGGGGTCCCTTGGGGATTCTTGATTGGAGCTGAGCTAACCATAGCCCAAAGTCGTATCTCTTTGGTTAATAAAATCCAAAAGGTTTATCGATCCCAAGGGGTACAGATCCATAATAGACATATAGAGATTATTATACGCCAAGTAACATCAAAAGTGCGGGTTTCCGAAGATGGAATGTCTAATGTTTTTTCGCCTGGGGAATTAATCGGACTATTGCGAGCGGAACGAGCAGGACGAGCTTTGGATGAATCGATCTATTATCGGGCAATCTTATTGGGAATAACAAGGGCTTCCCTGAATACCCAAAGTTTCATATCTGAAGCAAGTTTTCAAGAAACTGCTCGAGTTTTAGCAAAAGCTGCCCTACGAGGTCGCATTGATTGGTTGAAAGGCTTGAAAGAAAACGTAGTTCTGGGGGGGATTATACCTGTTGGTACCGGATTCCAAAAATTTGTGCATCGTTCCCCACAAGACAAGAACCTTTATTTCGAAATAAAAAAAAAAAATCTATTCGCGTCGGAAATGAGAGATTTTTTGTTTCTCCATACAGAATTAGTTTCTTCAGATTCTGACGTAACAAACAATTTTTATGAGACATAAGAACCCCCATAAAAATATTTTTTACTTTACTAGACTTTTGAACTTAGAACACTAACAGGTCAAATTTTAGATTTTTAAGATTTTTATTTTAATAAGTAAAACAAGTCAGTTAATTCATTAAGGTGGTTATGTTTATACCATGTATCAATGGCCAACTCTTATCTTAGTACAAGGTTCTCTCGGAACAATTATTATTTATTTCAAGCTATTTCGGATCTTTCTTAATCTTCAAAAAGAACTAAATTCCGTAATGGAATGGTAGGATTAAAAAAAAGGAAGTGTGGAAAAAATGACAAGAAGATATTGGAACATTAATTTGAAAGAGATGATAGAAGCAGGAGTTCATTTTGGTCATGGTATTAAGAAATGGAATCCTAAAATGGCCCCTTACATTTCGGCAAAGCGTAAAGGTACTCATATTATAAATCTCGCTAGAACGGCTCGTTTTTTATCAGAAGCTTGTGATTTAGTTTTTGATGCAGCAAGTCAGGGAAAAAGTTTCTTAATTGTTGGTACCAAAAAAAGAGCAACAGATTTAGTAGCATCAGCTGCAATAAGGGCTCGTTGTCATTATGTTAATAAAAAGTGGTTCAGTGGTATGTTAACGAATTGGTCGATTACGAAAACTAGACTTTCTCAATTTAGAGACTTAAGAGCAGAAGAAAAAATGGGAAAATTCCACCATCTCCCAAAAAGAGATGTGGCAATCTTGAAGAGAAAATTATCTACTTTGCAAAGGTATCTCGGCGGGATCAAATATATGACGAGATTGCCAGACATTGTGATCGTCCTTGATCAGCAAAAAGAGTATATAGCTCTTCGGGAATGTGCCATTTTGGGGATTCCTACTATTTCTTTAGTCGATACAAATTGTGACCCGGATCTCGCGAATATATCGATTCCAGCCAACGATGACACTATGACTTCAATTCGATTGATTCTTAACAAATTAGTATTTTCAATTTGTGAGGGCCGTTCTCTCTATATAAGAAATCGTTGATTAAGAATATATAGTGAATTCTTGGGCAACTGCGTAAATTTATGGAATCACTTACTTTACTATATCTTTTTTTTTGCATAGAATTTTTTTTGCATAGAAAAAAGAAGGGGAATATTGATATATATTAGAGGGTATTGATATATATTATGATCTGATGTGCTTTCTTGGTATCCTAAATATAAGATTAATACTTCAAGTTGCTGAGTTGAGAAAGAGATGGTTGAATCAAAAGAATTCCTTTTTTGAAGTTCAATTTTTATCAGAGGACAATATGAATATTATACCTTGTTCCATTAAAACACTCAAGGGGTTATACGATATATCGGGTGTAGAAGTAGGCCAACACTTCTATTGGCAAATAGGAGGTTTCCAAATTCATGCCCAAGTACTCATCACTTCTTGGGTCGTAATTACTATCTTGCTAGGTTCAGTTGTCATAGCTGTTCGGAATCCACAAACCATCCCGACCGACGGTCAGAATTTTTTTGAATATGTCCTTGAGTTTATTCGAGACTTGAGCAAAACTCAGATTGGAGAAGAATATGGTCCCTGGGTTCCCTTTATTGGAACTATGTTCCTTTTTATTTTTGTTTCGAATTGGTCGGGTGCTCTTTTACCTTGGAAAATTATAGAGTTACCCCATGGGGAATTAGCAGCGCCCACGAATGATATAAATACTACTGTTGCTTTAGCTTTACTCACGTCAGCGGCATATTTTTATGCTGGTCTTAGCAAAAAAGGATTGAGCTATTTCGAGAAATATATTAAACCAACTCCAATCCTTTTACCAATTAACATCCTAGAAGATTTCACAAAACCATTATCGCTTAGCTTTCGACTTTTCGGGAATATATTGGCGGATGAATTAGTCGTTGTTGTTCTTGTTTCTTTAGTCCCCTTAGTAATCCCTATACCGGTCATGTTTCTTGGATTATTTACAAGCGGTATTCAAGCTCTTATTTTTGCAACATTAGCCGCAGCCTATATAGGTGAATCCATGGAGGGTCATCATTGAATTGACTCTTTTTGGAAATAGTATTTTTTTTTTTTGCAGCTTAGCTCAATTCATGCATGGTTCCAGATAATCTGCTTGGTTGCAAAAAAATAGTTAGAAATGCGTATGAATATATAGCCTAGAGTTGTAGGAGAGAGAATAGAATAGACTATATTATGGAATTTTCAAAGTATATATGCATTAAGGAGGGTGGAGTCAGGCTAGATCTATACTATAATATCCTTAATGTCTATAAGTGGAGTCCTCTTTTATGCAGGTTTCCACTTTAAGCAATGATTTTAGAATCCGATTCAATAGAAAATGAGAAAATATGCAAACAAAATAGAAGAAACAAATGTATATATATAGGATATTATATTATATATTCCTAGGTTAGATTCATTATCTAATCCGATATATGGATATGGAATTCCCTTCTATGTAGTTCGGACAATTCACATTATCATTTCAATTTGATTTCAATTTGTACTTTTTAGTTACTTTACTTCTCCCCAATAGAGCTTAGAAGTAAGAATTTATTGGTTGATTGTATCCTTAACCATTTCTTTTTTTTGACACGAGGAACTACTCACCATGAATCCACTAATTGCTGCTGCTTCTGTTATTGCTGCTGGATTGGCCGTAGGGCTTGCTTCTATTGGACCTGGAGTTGGTCAAGGTACTGCTGCAGGACAAGCTGTAGAAGGTATTGCGAGACAGCCAGAAGCAGAAGGTAAAATACGAGGTACTTTATTGCTTAGTCTAGCTTTTATGGAAGCTTTAACAATTTATGGACTAGTTGTGGCACTAGCGCTTTTATTTGCGAACCCTTTTGTTTAATCTTAAAAAAAAAATTCTTTCGATTTCGATTAGATACTTTTTTCTTTTTTTAGTAAATTGGTATTTGCTTCCACAATTCCAATTATATCAATACTTTATTTAATTTACTCCTATTTATTACTCCTGGAATTATCTATTTATCGGGACAGATAATACCCCATTCTAGGAAGGGCTGAGTTGAGTATTATTAATTTAGAAGATATGCTCACCTTCTTATTTCCCGTCCTTAGTTTAGGAAAGTGGAAAGTTTTTTCCTTTTATTTTAGGAATTTTGGGAACAGAACATTTCAACAAAGGAAGTCTTTCACCGGTCAAACAAGACGTAAGACTTAATCTAAAAGAAATTACTAGATTGAATCTATTTGCATTAAAAAAACCGATCAAAAAAGGGCGAGCGAAGTAAGTGATCGAAAAACTTTGTTCTTTGTTCGTCCTATCTATAAGAGGAGAGCATATGAAAAATGTAACCCATTCTTTCGTTTTTTTAGCTCACTGGCCATCCGCTGGCAGTTTCGGGCTTAATACCGATATTTTAGCAACAAATCTAATAAATCTAACTGTAGTGGTTGGTGTTTTGATTTTTTTTGGAAAGGGAGTGTGTGCGAGTTGTCTATTTCAAGAATAGATTGGATCTATCCGGCTGCACTTTATAATATTTTTTAGTATTTTTCGGATAAATAAGAAAAGGGTGCACGATCTCGACGAATTACTTCTGAATAAATTCAGAAATCATATGGAAGAACCATAGCATTTCGCGACTCATTGGTAAATCAACTTTGATTCTCTATAAACCAAGAATGTGAGACCATTAACACGGTTAAAGCTAAACTGCTTGAAGTCCAGGCAAAAAGAGGTACTCTTTCTACAACTATATTAGTATTAGTACCAATTTAAACGGGAAATAGCTAATGTAAAATTTATCTGATATAGAACACTCATATCGATAAAATGGTTTGAACTATTTACTAGAAAAAAAAGGGGGCACCCTGCCCTTTTTTAACCAATGCCGAATCGACGACCTATGTATAAAAAAGAGAAATTTTTTGGATTTGAAGAAAAAAAAAATAAAAAAGAATTCTATTAATTTTCATTTTCCATTTATTTAGTTAGTTTTTCTTAATGAAATTGAAATTATTAACTAGAGGGCAAATAAAAATAAAGAAACAACTTTGCTGACCATGATATATTTTTATCTAGGCGGAAGAGTCCTCTTAATATTTATCTAGTCTTATATAGGTTTCGGTATATTGAAATATAAACATAAAAAAGAAGATAGAGGATAGGCTCATTACTTAAAAAAAAGATATGGAAATAGCTATAGAAAAAAAAAAAGGAGCGTGAGAGCCAAATGAATCGAAAGATTCATGTTTGGTTCGGGAAGAGATCATAAAAGTTGTAAACTTACAAAATAATCTACTTTCATTAAAAGATTTATTAGATAATCGAAAACAGAGGATCTTGAGTACTATTCGAAATTCAGAAGAATTGCGTAGAGGGACCATTGAGCAACTCGAAAAAGCTCGGATTCGATTACAGAAAGTCGAACTAGAAGCGGATGAGTATCGAATGAATGGATACTCTGAGATAGAACGAGAAAAAGCAAATTTGATTAATGCTACTTCTATTAGTTTGGAACAATTGGAAAAGTCTAAAAACGAAACCCTTTATTTTGAAAAACAAAGGGCAATGAATCAGGTCCGACAGCGGGTTTTCCAACAGGCCGTACAAGGAGCTCTAGGAACTCTGAATAGTTGTTTGAATACCGAGTTACATTTCCGTACGATTCGTGCTAATATTGGCATTCTCGGGTCCCTGGAATGGAAGAAATAATTAAATTAATTAGGCCTTGAACTTCTACTTTCGTTTAGAATTTAGGCATTATTTTTCCCCTTGCTTCCGAAAAAAGAGTCAAGAAACACTAATGGCAACCCTTCGAGTCGACGAAATTCATAAAATTCTCCGCGAACGTATTGAACAATATAATAGGAAAGTAGGGATTGAGAATATAGGTCGCGTAGTTCAAGTGGGGGATGGGATTGCTCGTATTATAGGTCTTGGTGAAATAATGTCAGGTGAATTAGTCGAATTTGCAGAAGGTACTAGGGGTATTGCTCTGAATTTGGAATCCAAAAATGTTGGGATTGTATTAATGGGCGATGGGTTGATGATACAAGAGGGAAGTTTTGTAAAAGCAACAGGAAGAATTGCTCAGATACCCGTGAGTGAGGCTTACTTGGGTCGTGTTGTAAATGCTCTGGCTAAACCTATTGATGGGAAAGGCGAAATTATAGCTTCCGAATCTCGCTTAATTGAATCTCCTGCTCCAAGTATAATTTCCAGGCGTTCCGTATACGAACCTCTTCAAACAGGGCTTATTGCTATCGATTCGATGATCCCTATAGGGCGCGGTCAGCGAGAGTTAATTATTGGGGACAGACAGACTGGCAAAACAGCAGTAGCCACAGATACAATTCTCAATCAAAAAGGGCAAGGTGTAATATGTGTTTATGTAGCTATCGGTCAAAGAGCATCCTCCGTAGCTCAAGTAGTAACTACTTTCCATGAGGAGGGGGCCATGGAATACACTATTGTAGTAGCTGAAATGGCGGATTCACCTGCTACATTACAATACCTCGCTCCTTATACGGGAGCAGCCCTGGCTGAGTATTTTATGTACCGCGAACGGCATACTTTAATAATTTATGATGATCTCTCCAAACAGGCACAAGCTTATCGCCAAATGTCCCTTCTATTAAGAAGACCTCCCGGACGTGAGGCTTATCCAGGGGATGTTTTTTATTTGCATTCACGCCTTTTAGAAAGAGCCGCTAAATTAAATTCTCTTTTAGGCGAAGGAAGTATGACCGCTTTACCAATAGTTGAGACTCAATCTGGAGACGTTTCCGCCTATATTCCTACTAATGTAATCTCCATTACAGATGGACAAATATTCTTATCTGCGGATCTATTCAATGCCGGAATTCGACCCGCTATTAATGTGGGTATTTCTGTTTCCAGAGTAGGATCCGCGGCTCAAATTAAAGCCATGAAACAAGTAGCTGGCAAATCAAAATTGGAACTAGCGCAATTCGCAGAGTTACAAGCCTTTGCACAATTCGCCTCTGCTCTCGATAAAACAAGTCAGAATCAATTGGCAAGGGGTCGACGATTAAGGGAATTGCTTAAACAATCCCAGGCAAATCCTCTCCCAGTGGAAGAGCAGATAGCTACTATTTATACCGGAACAAGAGGATATCTTGATTCGTTAGAAATTGAACAGGTAAATAAATTTCTGGATGAGTTACGTAAACATCTAAAAGATACTAAACCTCAATTCCAAGAAATTATATCTTCTAGCAAGACATTCACCGAGCAAGCGGAAATCCTTTTGAAGGAAGCTATTCAGGAACAGCTGGAACGGTTTTCTCTTCAGTAACAAATAAATTTTGCATGTCTACTCTTGTTAGTAGAATAGGAATCGTTGAGAAAGCTTTTTCATTTGAATCATGCAAAAAAGTTTTCTTTGTTTTTAGTTTAGTATAGTTATTTAAAGAATAGATAGAAATAAGATTGCGTCCAATAGGATTTGAACCTATACCAAAGGTTTAGAAGACCTCTGTCCTATCCATTAGACAATGGACGCTTTTCTTTCATATTTTATTCTTTCTTTTATTTTTTTGCTTCTTCCGAGAAAAAACTGTTAGACCAAAACTCTTTTAGGAAATCAAAAAATCCAGATACAAATGCATGATGTATATATTATATCATGCATATATCATAAAGAAGGAGTATGGAGGCGGTAGTGGGAATCGAACCCGCAACCCCAAGGTTATGAGCCTTATGAGCTACCAAACTGCTCTATACTCTTAAACTAAAGAGGGGTAACTAGTGGATAAAAGAGGGTTGGATACGCCCCTCTACCAATATCTATACAAATAGAATAGTCCATTTATACAGAATGGTAAAGAGGGCTCCTCTATGATTATCAATTCCAGAAATCCATACAAATACGAAAGGGTATTTTATCCTTACCAACTGGATCTTGTTGCACCCGGTAACAAACATTCATAAACCATTTCTCGAAGTACGTGTCCGGATAGCCCAAAATGTCGATAGTTAGCTCTAGGTCTTCCGGTCAAAAAACAACGTCGATGAAGGCGTGTAGGTGCACTATTACGCGGTAGGGATTGCAATTTTTCTCGCATTTTCGTTTTTTCACTCAAACTCAAGGGAGAAACTTTGCTTCTTATCTTTTTTTTTAAAGATTGACGAATCAAATGATATTTCTGTTCTAATTTCTGCCGCTTCTTCTCCCTCTGAATCAAACTTTTTTTTGCCATAATGTGTCGTTGCTATTATTACCAAGTATACGGTTCTAATCCTAGATGGAAAAATAAATAGAAAAAGAAATCTAAAAAGGCAGATCCTCCCTCTCTATCAAGAGTAATGAACTAGGTGCTGATACAGTACAAAAAAACAAACTAAATTAACCAAACTTGCCTGATGTTGAGGCAATCAAGAAAGCTGCATAAGTGAATATATAACCCACGGAAAAGTGAGCTAATCCAACCAATCTTGCTTGCACAATGGAAAGAGCCACGGGCTTATCTCTCCAGCGAATTAAATTAGCTAAAGGTGTGCGTTCATGAGCCCATGCTAAAGTCTCAATTAATTCCTGCCAATACCCCCGCCAGGAAATTAAGAACATAAATCCAGTAGCCCAAACAAGATGTCCAAATAAGAACATCCACGCCCATACCGATAAACTATTCATCCCAAAAGGATTATATCCATTGATAAGTTGTGAAGAGTTTAACCATAGGTAATCTCTTAACCATCCCATCAAATAAGTGGAGGATTCATTAAATTGTGAAACGTTGCCCTGCCATAATGTGATATGTTTCCAATGCCAATAAAAAGTAACCCACCCAATGGTATTTAACATCCAGAAAACTGCCAAATAAAATGCGTCCCAAGCAGAAATATCACAAGTACCGCCGCGCCCTGGGCCGTCACAAGGAAAACTATATCCAAAATCCTTTTTATCTGGCATTAATTTGGAACCGCGTGCATCTAAAGCGCCCTTTACTAAAATCAATGTAGTTGTATGCAAACCTAGAGCAATAGCATGATGAACCAAGAAATCCCCAGGTCCTATTGTTAAGAAAAGCGAATTACTATTCTCATTAACAGCATTCAACCATCCGGGCAACCATAGGCTTCGACCCGCATTGAAAGCGGGGCCATTCGTTGAAGATAAGAGTATATCGAACCCATATGTCGTCTTGCCATGAGCAGATTGTATCCATTGGGCAAATATAGGTTCGATCAAGATTTGCTTTTCTGGAGTACCAAAAGCAAGCATGACGTCGTTATGAACATAAAGGCCCAAGGTATGGAATCCTAGAAAGAGGCTAGCCCAACTTAAATGAGATATGATAGCTTCTTTATGGTCTAACATTCTTGCCAATACATTATCCTCATTCTGTTCCGGATTGTAATCCCTAATGAAAAAAATAGCTCCATGAGCAAAAGCCCCTGTCATGATGAACCCTGCAATATATTGGTGATGAGTATATAAAGCAGCTTGAGTAGTAAAGTCTTGTGCTATGAATGCATAAGGAGGTAAAGAGTACATATGTTGAGCTACTAAGGAAGTAATAACCCCTAAAGAAGCTAGAGCAAGACCTAACTGAAAATGAATCGAATTGTTGATTGTGTCATAAAGGCCCTTATGCCCACGCCCTAATCGACCCCCCGGAGGAGTATGCGCTTCTAAAAGATCTTTAATACTGTGCCCAATTCCGAAGTTAGTTCGATACATGTGACCGGCAATGAGAAAAATAAATGCAATAGCTAAATGATGGTGAGCCATATCGGTCAGCCACAAACTTTGTGTTTGTGGATGGAATCCCCCAAGAAGAGTTAGAATGGCAGTTCCCGCTCCTTGAGCGGTACCAAATAAATGATTACTCGAATCAGGGTTTTGGGCATAAAGATTCCATTGACCCGTCAAAAGGGGTCCCAACCCCTGGGGATAGGGTAATACATCTAAGAAATTATTCCATCGAACGTACTCCCCCCTGGATGCGGGAATAGCAACATGAACTAAATGTCCTGTCCAAGCCAAAGAACTTACCCCGAAAAGTCCTGACAAATGATGATTGAGACGAGATTCCGCGTTTTTGAACCACGAAAGGCTTGGTTTCCATTTGGGTTGTAGATGTAACCAACCCGCTATTAAGGACAGCGTAGAAAGAAATAATAGAAAAAGAGCTCCAGTATAAAGATCCTCATTGGTGCGTAATCCTATTGTATACCACCACTGATAAACTCCAGAATAAGCAATATTCACTGGACCAGCAGCACCTCCTCGAGTAAAGGCTTCCACAGCGGGTTGACCAAAATGAGGATCCCAAATCGCATGAGCAATAGGTCTTACGTGTAAAGGATCCTGTATCCATGATTCAAAATTTCCTTGCCAAGCTACATGAAACAGATTTCCGGACGTCCATAGAAAGATTATTGCTAATTGCCCAAAGTGAGAAGCAAAAATGTTCTGATAAAGACGTTCTTCAGTAATATCATCATGACTTTCGAAATCATGTGCGGTAGCAATACCAAACCAAATACGACGAGTAGTGGGGTCCTGAGCTAAGCCTTGGCTAAACCTGGGAAATCTTAATTCCATAATGCCTTTCAAATCCTCCTAGCCACTATCCTACTGCAATAATTCTCGCTAAGAAGAATGCCCATGTCGTGGCAATTCCACCCAGAAGGTAATGGGTTACTCCTACAGCGCGTCCTTGTATAATGCTCAAGGCTCTAGGCTGAGTAGCAGGAGCAACTTTTAATTTGTTATGAGCCCAAACGATAGATTCAATGAGTTCTTGCCAATAACCACGGCCGCTGAATAAAAACATTAAACTGAAGGCCCAGACAAAATGAGCACCTAAGAAAAAAAGACCATATGCAGATAATGAAGAACCATAAGACTGAATGACTTGCGATGCCTGTGCCCACAAGAAATCTCGAAGCCACCCATTAATCGTAATGGAACTCTGTGCAAAGTTTCCCCCTGTAATATGAGTTACCACCCCTTGATCACTTATAGTACCCCAAACATCCGACTGCATTTTCCAACTGAAATGGAAAATGACTACCGAAATTGCATTGTACATCCAGAATAAACCTAAGAAAACATGATCCCAGGCGGATACTTGACATGTTCCCCCTCGGCCAGGCCCATCGCAAGGAAAGCGAAAACCTAGATTTGCTTTATCGGGTATCAAACGGGAACTCCGAGCAAATAAAACACCTTTCAAAAGTATTAATACAGTCACATGTATGGTAAATGCATGAATGTGATGGACTAAAAAATCTGCGGTTCCTAATGGAATAGGTAACAAAGCCACTTTGCCACCTACTGCTACTAACTCGCCGCCTCCCCACGTTAAGCTAGTACTTGTTGTTGCACCAGGAGCTGTTACGCCAGGCGCAGTAGCATGGATATTTTGTACCCATTGAGCAAAGATAGGTTGTAATTGTATGGCAGTATCCGAAAACATATCTTGTGGACGGCCTAAAGCACTCATGGTATCATTATGAATGTACAAGCCAAAACTGTGAAAACCTAGAAATATACATACCCAGTTAAGGTGGGATATGATTGCATCGCGGTGTCTAAGGACGCGATCTAATAGATCGTTGTATCGAGTAGTTGGATCATAGTCTCTTACCATAAAAATTGCTGCATGTGCAGCAGCACCGACTATTAGAAATCCGCCAATCCACATGTGGTGTGTGAACAAGGAAAGTTGTGTACCATAGTCAGTAGCTAGGTATGGATAGGGAGGCATAGAATACATATGATGAGCTACAACAATGGTTGTAGAGCCTAGCATAGCTAGGTTAAGAGATAATTGAGCATGCCATGACGTTGTTAAGATTTCATAAAGACCCTTATGGCCTTGTCCTGTAAATGGGCCCTTGTGAGCCTCCAAAATATCTTTAAGTCCATGGCCAATACCCCAATTGGTCCTATACATATGACCTGCGATTAGGAAAAGAATAGCAATAGCTAAATGATGGTGCGCAATATCGGTCAGCCAGAGACCACCGGTTACTGGATCTAGTCCTCCGCGAAAAGTCAGAAATTCTGCGTATTTGGACCAATTTAAAGTGAAAAAAGGGGTTGCTCCTTCGGCAAAACTAGGATAAAGTTGAGCCAAAAGGTCCCGATTCAAGATAAATTCATGAGGAAGTGGTATCTCTTTAGGATCCACCCCAGCGTCAAGAAATTGGTTAATTGGTAAAGATACATGAATTTGGTGCCCCGCCCAAGAAAGAGACCCAAGTCCTAATAATCCCGCTAAGTGGTGATTCAACATGGATTCTACATCTTGGAACCAGGCCAATTTGGGAGCGGCTTTGTGATAATGGAACCAACCAGCAAAAAGCATTAACGCTGCAAAAATCAATGCACCAATTGCAGTACAATAGAGTTGTAATTCACTAGTTATTCCAGATGCTCGCCAAAGCTGAAAAAAACCAGAGGTTATTTGGATTCCTCGGAAACCCCCGCCTACATCACCATTCAATATTTCTTGCCCTACTATAGGCCAAACTACCTGAGCACTGGGTCCAATGTGAGTAGGATCACTTAGCCATGCTTCATAATTGGAAAAACGGGCGCCATGAAAGTACATGCCACTCAACCAAAGAAAGATAATGGAAAGTTGCCCGAAATGAGCACTAAAGACTTTTCGAGAAATCTCCTCCAAATCACCAGTATGACTATCGAAATCGTGAGCATCAGCATGTAGGTTCCAGATCCAAGTGGTAGTATCAGGGCCCTTAGCTAGTGTTCTTGAGAAATGGCCGGGTCTGGCCCATTCCTCAAAAGATGTTTTTACAGGATCCCTATCCACAACAATTTTTACTTCTGGTTCCGGCGAACGAATAATCATTAAGTCCTCCTCTTTCCGGACAAGACATACAAAGAGACCCGCCAACTGTCTTTTTAGTGAATCTTTGAAAGATATATATTTTGAAAGATAGATTTTGAAAGATAGATTTTGAAAGATAGATATTGTGATTAGTTCTTTTCTTTACTATCTACCATCCTTCTATTTTTTTTTTAGTTATTCACTGGAGCAATTATATATTGAAGTCAATCCGAGGCAAGTGTTCGGGTCTATTATGACATAAAGATTAGGTGCCTAACGGACATTGTTTATCTTGAAAAACAAATATTTCTCGACGTAAGAAAAAAATCTTTTTTATTTTTAATTTAAGAAACTAGTGTATTTTTTTTGAGGGCATAAGCTCCTATCTATATCTACTTTCCTTGAGCATAATATAGGGTTTTTTATTTGATTCTAAATTCCAAGATAACTCATTAGAATTATTAATAAGATGGTCCTAATATATTAGCAATATTTAGATTGCCCCCTCTTTTTATTCACTTTATTACTTCTATTCTAGACCCTATCCCTATGGTTTATTCTTATGAAATATCATATAAAATAGAAGGTATAAGAAATGGATATAATGAAATTCTTGATTCGATCTTACGACCTAATTTATTTGATTAATGGATCAACAACCAAACCACCCATTTTATGAAAAAGAAGGAGCATGGTCTTATTCAAATTCAAAGCGCTTCGTAATCTTCAACCAGTTCTGTGCTTCAATATAATTTCCCGGAGTAAGCGCTATAGCTTGTTTCCAATATTCAGCAGCTTGATCAAACCAAGCTTCCGCAATTTCCGAATCACCCTGTAGAATGGCCTGTTCTCCTCGGTCGGAATAGGAAGTTCCTTCCCTTAGAACCGTACTTGAGAGTTTCCTACCTCATACGGCTCAGAAATTGCTATCTGAATTTCCCCTATCTTAACTGAATTCGATTTATCAAAAATCGATCCAATTTGTTCTTGGGTTAAGCAGAAGAAATTAATTACCTAAGTTTCAAACCCTAATTTTTATCAATAATCAGTTTGATCTTTTTTCCCACCTTCAGAAGAATGAAGCATAGATAGATATAGAGCCTTCGTTCAAATTTTCTGAGAGGTAACTATCCCGGTTTCATATATGAAATCTCTATAGAATCCTTGAAAAAGACTTTTTTCCATAAGAAAGAAAAAAGAACTTACTATCTTTGGGATCTGATACTACACCGCTGCTTAATCCCTTAGTGGATCGGCTCTATTACATAAGCGGATTCCTAAATTTTGCCCCATATCATGGGATAAGTAAGCAGTTTTTTTTAGTTGTATCGACCCAGTCGCTCACTAATTGATCTTTACGGTGCTTTCTCTATCAATTTGAGAAACTTTATCCATAGAGTAGTAGTATAGGCCATACTTCTCTTCGTTTTTTGATTCTCGTGAAGTGTCCTTCCTTCCTACAGCTGATAGGGAAAAATCGTTGTTTTTACGATCCCTATGTAGAAAGCCCTTTTTTTCTAGTATTTACTAGAAAATTTGATCCTCTCTTTTTTTTTTTTCTTTCTATAGTGGAGATAGTCGCACGTAATGACAGATCACGGCCATATTATTAAAAGCTTGCGGTAAGAAGGGGTTTCGTTCTAGTGCCCGGAAATAATATTCCAAAGCCTTTGTATGCTCTCCATTGCTTGTGTGTATAAGGCCTATGTTATAGAGTATATAACTTCGATCATAGGGATCGATTTCTAGTCGCGTAGCTTCATAATAATTTTGCAAAGCTTCCGCATAATTTCCTTCGGATTGAGCCAACATCCGTTACGGTCGTTCATTCTATTCAAAAAATCTCCGTTCCAAAACCGTACATGAGGTTTTCATCTCATACGGCTCCTCCCTTCTGTACATAATAGTACTAAGCGAAATAATCTATAGAATCAAAATAGAATTAGTCCCGTCTCATTATGAACCGAAAGGGGCTGGTATTTTTCCAAGAAATCTCTAGCCAACCTTCCCACAAGAGGTTTTTCTTAACACCAATGAATTCTATTAATGCTAGAGGAAAACGATAGCTCCAATAATTTCTTTGTTCTCAACGCCTCCTATTTAGAGGAATTAGCTACTTCAACGATCTTTGATGGTTATAGGGGTATCCAAAGTACAAACCTGATGGTTGTTTGTTATCCCAACCATTCTTCCCAGCCCTGATACCGATCAGGAAAGGGGTAATTTCTAACAAAGTTTTTCTCTTGTTGATTCCTATTTCTAGGTGTAGTGCTTTTCTCCCCTATGCTGCCTACGGATACTAATAGAGTAGGATTGGCCTGTAATCCATACCATACCATATCCTGTAGGTGTAACCTTTCGCTCAATACTCAAATCTACAATTGAAGTATCTGAAGCCGCATCAATCGAGGATACACGACGGAAGGAATTGTTAGTTCGCCTCACCTTCCCGAAGCGTGGGTTTGTTTGCTTTACAAATTTGGTTCTCTCTATGCCAACCCCCCTCTCTTTTTCGTAAGACTGAGGTATAGGTAGGGCTAAAAAAAAGCAAAAAAAAGAGTCAAATCGCACCATCTCTATAATAAGTAAATGCCTTTTTTTCTCCTGAGGTTGTCGGAATTATTCGCAATAAAATATTGGCTACAATTGAGGAGGTCTTATCAATGAAATTTCCATTTCCACGGGATCTAGGCATAATTCCCAACCCATTCTATATAGAATTGTTTTCATTCCTTCACAAAATAACATAAAAACAAACACATTCGATTCTTATAATTATAAATAGATTGATCCATATGCTCTACTCTAAATCCATATGCTTTAAATGGATAAGAGAGATATGGATTTTCCGCTCAGCTCAAATTGTATCCTTTTCCTTCTGCTTGGACACGAAGAGATATGAAATATTTGACTAAGACTGGATTTCATTCCACTTTCCTATTTCTGAACAACAACTTATGTTATCAACTATTTCGTGTTTTCAAAGTTATTAATTGTCTCATACCCTATTTTTGATTTCGATAGTATGGTGTAGCGTATCTTATGCAAACGGAATTCTAAGGTTTCTTTATTTTATTATGCAATAAGAAGAATTCTTCCATTTTCTTTTTCTTTAGTTGCGGGAAAACCCAAATTAAAACTTTTATTTTATAGCGAGCGCAATTTCTAGTAAAAAATCCTGTATCCTTCCACTTAGATCAAAAGGA
Organism: Triticum urartu; assembly: GCF_056163025.1. NCBI lineage: Eukaryota > Viridiplantae > Streptophyta > Magnoliopsida > Poales > Poaceae > Triticum > Triticum urartu. The sequence continues at coordinate 5,222 of NW_028259954.1, read as the reverse complement.
ATTTTTCCAATAGAACTATGGAACCCCCGAGTGGTTGCGGTTGTACCTGTACTGCAGGAATAAGAAAACTCGCTATTCACTCAGTTTATTTTCCATAATAAGTTATGTAGGAGAGATGGCCGAGCGGTTCAAGGCGTAGCATTGGAACTGCTATGTAGACTTTTGTTTACCGAGGGTTCGAATCCCTCTCTTTCCGTTTTTCTTAATTCATCAACGTTAAGGATCACAATGTATCAAATCAAATAACAATTTTTTCCAGCAATAATATAATATCTTATATTATCTTATTTTGATTTAATAGAAATTAGAAATTCTCTATAGCAAATTACTGTGGTATGTAAAATACACATAGAGGAAAAAAGAAAAAAGGATCCTAATCCTAGGGTTAATCAATTTTAGCTAGTTGATGGGAAAATACAAATTAATGGTAATGGTCTTAGGGCGATTTAGTTCGGGGAAAGGGGAAGGGGAAGAAAATTCTATGAACCTTTCCTTTTTTCGTTAAGTTCAAGTCTGACGAGAGTAATATTCTACAACTAACAACTCATTTATTTTGAGACCGACCCACTTCCTATCTAGGATTTTATTTACTAGTCCTTTATATTCCAACGTGTCAATCGCCAAATGCTTTGGCAATTTCCCCGGGTCCGATGAAGCAATATAATTTTGAACCAGACCTTTTGATCTTTGGTTATCTTTCGTAGTAATAATATCTCGGGGTTTGCAACGAAAACTTGGTATATTGACTATACGACCATTAACTAAAATATGTCTATGGTTGACTAATTGGCGGGCCCCAGGAATGGTTGAAGCCATACCCAATCGAAAAAGGATATTATCCAAACGCATTTCAAGTAATTGTAGTAAAACCTGGCCTGTTGACCTTTTTGCTTTTCCAGCGATATGTACATATCTAAGTAATTGTCGTTCTGTCAGACCATAATGAAAACGCAATTTCTGTTTTTCTTGAAGACGAATACGATATTGCTCCTTTTTCCCAGAATTGAATTTTTTTTTAAGATTACTTCCGGATTTAGGTGTTTTTCTAGTGAGTCCTGGTAAAGCTCCCAGACGGCGTATTTTTTTTAAACGAGGTCCTCGATAACGGGACATGAAGACTCCTTTTTTTATTTTATTGAAATTTCATTTTACACAATTAATTTCATTGTATTTACATTACAGAATACATCGAAATTAAAACTGAATTAAACTACAGGATAAACAGAGTAAAATCAACTAAAGTACCCCAAAAAATGGAATTTCATCAAAATCTTTTTTTTTTGTATATATATTATTTATTTTATTGTTTTGTATCTAGCAAAATTGTAAGGTAAAAAACATAAAAGATCCTGGATTCTCCATTTAATTCGGAAAAAAAGAGATTCTTGTTCGTAGAACATCGATAGAGAAAAAAAAGCCGACTATCGGATTTGAACCGATGACCCTCGCATTACAAATGCGATGCTCTAACCTCTGAGCTAAGTGGGCTTACATAACGGAAATAGTGTAACAAATAGAAATAGGTATAGTATAGGAAATCCGTAAAATCTCAGATATTAGTTATTAATCTTAGCTATTAACTAGTTCTAAATTTGAAGTTATACTTATAAAAATAAAAAAATACTAAAACTTCTTAAAGATAAAGTTAGCTTGATATGCTTAACTATAGGATATTAAAAAATAAAATTATAGAATTTATTGGTATTTTCATTCGATCATTATAGACTTTATTATTTGTTAATAATTTGAGGATTAATATTTCACTAAGGGGAACATAGAGTCAGAGTAAATAAAATTGCTAATTCTGATTAGAAAAAAAGAATAAATATCAAGCGTTATAGTATAATTTTGAATACTATAAAAAAGTAAGACGGGAGGTGGGGGAGATAAAAACTTTTGGATATATTGATTCGGATTGAATTGCAAATACATCAAGGATAGAATCAATTCAATTCTGAATTGCAATAAGCAAGCGAGGTCTCTCAAATAGAGTCGAACTGAACTGCTAGACTACGTTGAGTGATGAACTCAATGATTCAAAAAAAAAACTAAGAGATGGATGAAATTACACAAGGAATCCTGGTCTCAAAGAAGAGGGAAATGGGGATATGGCGAAATCGGTAGACGCTACGGACTTGATTGTATTGAGCCTTGGTATGGAAACCTGCTAAGTGGTAACTTCCAAATTCAGAGAAACCCTGGAATTAAAAAAGGGCAATCCTGAGCCAAATCCGTGTTTTGAGAAAACAAGGGGTTCTCGAACTAGAATACAAAGGAAAAGGATAGGTGCAGAGACTCAATGGAAGCTGTTCTAACGAATCGAGTTAATTACGTTGTGTTGTTAGTGGAATTCCTTCTAGTTCTAAATTAGAGAAAGAGGGGTTTTATACCTTATACATTTAATAAACACGTATAGATACTGACATAGCAAACGATTAATCACAGAACTCATATTATATTCTAATTATAATATAGGTTCTTTATCTTTTTTAAAAATGAAATTAGAAATGATAATGATTATGAAATAAAAAACTCATATCATAATTTTTTTTTTTCATTATTGTGAATCCACTCCAATCGAATATTGAATAATCAAATTCTTCAATTAAAATTCAAAGTTTTCGAGATCTTTAAAAAAGTGGATTAATCGGACGAGGACAAAGAGAGAGTCCCATTCTACATGTCAATACTGACAACAATGAAATTTCTAGTAAAAGGAAAATCCGTCGACTTTATAAGTTGTGAGGGTTCAAGTCCCTCTATCCCCAAATCCTCTTTTATTCCCTAACTATACTATATTATTATTATTTATCCTCTTTTTTTTTTTCTTTTTATCAATGCACTTTTTTTTCTTTTTATCAATGCAATGGGTTTAAGATTCATTAGCTTTCTCATTCTACTCTTTCACAAAGGAATGCGAAGAGAACTCAATGGATCTTATCCTATTCATTGAATAGATTTCTTTTTTATTAGAGTATCGGCAAGAAATCTTGGTTATTCACTCTATTTTTAAGTTTTATTTAAGTAAACCATGCACAATGCATAGGACTACCCCCCCCATTTTCAAATTTAAAATTTGAAATACTTTAATTAATTTTTAGTCCTTTTAATTGACATAGATACAAATACTCTACTAGGATGATGCACAAGAAAAGGTCAGGATAGCTCAGTTGGTAGAGCAGAGGACTGAAAATCCTCGTGTCACCAGTTCAAATCTGGTTCCTGGCAGAGAAAAAAAAAAAAAAGATCCACCGAATAGGTATTGATCCAAATACCTCGAGATGGATTGTGATACATATTCATTAATAATATTTATTCATCTAAGTGGATAAATCTATAATATAAATATAGAGGCACTTCTTTTTCTTTTTAAAGAAGTTTTAAAATATATCTTTTCTTTATGATAAAGAAGGGGGTGAGATTCCCCTTTATTTTTTTGCGTTTCTTAATTTTGTATTCCGCTATTCCGACGAATATTTTTTTAGTCTTGCTTATCTTTATCTTATCTTATTTTCCTAGTTGTGCTAAGTAATGTGCGCGGTACAAAGTTCCTGGTAGAGAACTTCTTTGAGTCATCCTATTTTTCTGTTCATATGAAGGAAATTAATATGCGATTTTCAAAATAGGGGAATCCAAATGAAACCCTTTTTTTGCTCAGTCTATCTGGAATGCTTTTGTATAATTAGGAATTAATTATAAATAGGTATTCCGTTTCATCTAGGAAAAGAACCTAAAAATATTCCTTGACTTGAATAAAATCTGGAGTTGTGTTGTATAAGTGAGCATGAATTTCTTATCATTCAATGAGCATCTTGTATTTCATAAAAATTGGGGGTTATATAATCCTTACGTAAGGGCCAGCCTATCCAACTTTCAGGCATTAGGATACGTTTAAGGCGCGGATGATTATCATAAGAGATTCCCACCATATCATAAGATTCGCGTTCTTGAAAATCGGCACTTCTCCAAATCCAGAAGACAGACGGAATTCTAGGATTATCCTTTTGGGCAAAGACTTTTATGCAGACTTCTTCTGGATTATCTATACCATATTGTATTCTCGTAAGATGATACACGCTAGCTAAAGATCCACCGGGTGCTACATCATAAGCACATTGGGAGCGTAAATAATTGTAACCATATACATATAAAATGACAGCAATGGAATCCCAATCCCCTGCTTTTATTTGTAAAGTCTCTATTCCTCGGTGATCAAAGCCCAAAGATCTATGAACCACCTCATGTTTGACTAGCCAATTAGATAACCAACCCTGCTGCATTGTCTTCATCTCTCCCTCTTTGTATAAATATTTCACATTTCGGATGCAAGTTTGAAAGATTGCCCTGCTTTTTATTTTTCTACACAAAAGAGCCCCTCTCCTAATTCACTAATTTGTAGGAAGGTACTGAACTTTTGGATTTGAAAAAAGTTTCAGAAGATATATCTAATGTAGATGGTGATTGATAGAGCAATTCTTGCTCATAAGTTCCTGTATGAGTACTGCGCCTAACATAAAGCTTGTGACTGGTAGTAAAACATCTATTTTTATTTTGAGATAGAGTTTGATCCTCAACTATTTCTCGCGATATCTTCTTACGAAGTTTTGTTAGGGCATCTATAACTGCCTCCGGTTTAGGTGGGCAGCCCGGCAAGTAGACATCCACAGGAATTAACTTATCAACTCCCCGAACAGTACTATAGGAATCCGTACTGAACATTCCCCCTGTAATAGTACAGGCTCCCATAGCAATGACGTATTTTGGTTCAGGCATTTGCTCGTATAATCTCACTAAAGAGGGAGCCATTTTCATTGTTACCGTACCGGCTGTTAAAATTAGGTCTGCTTGCCTAGGACTTGATCTTGGTACCAATCCATAACGATCAAAGTCGAATCGTGAGCCTATTAATGAAGCAAATTCAATGAAACAACAACTGGTACCGTATAGAAGGGGCCATAAACTGGAGAGTCTTGACCAATTCGAAAGATCATTTGGTGTAGTTGAAATAACAGAATTGGAACTTGTTTGGTCAAGTAAGGGAAACTCAATCAAATTCATAACTGTCTCAATAGAATCTTTTCCTTCTTTTTTTTTGTCTAAATATTCAGTTAAGACCATTCCAAGGCTCCTTTTCGCCATGCATAAACTAAACCAACAACTAAGATAAGCACGAAAATCAAAGCTTCGATAAAAACGGATACACCCAATACGTCGAAACTCAT
>NW_028259953.1:0-29677 GCF_056163025.1 Triticum urartu | reverse complement strand
GAAAGCTTTTTCATTTGAATCATGCAAAAAAGTTTTCTTTGTTTTTAGTTTAGTATAGTTATTTAAAGAATAGATAGAAATAAGATTGCGTCCAATAGGATTTGAACCTATACCAAAGGTTTAGAAGACCTCTGTCCTATCCATTAGACAATGGACGCTTTTCTTTCATATTTTATTCTTTCTTTTATTTTTTTGCTTCTTCCGAGAAAAAACTGTTAGACCAAAACTCTTTTAGGAAATCAAAAAATCCAGATACAAATGCATGATGTATATATTATATCATGCATATATCATAAAGAAGGAGTATGGAGGCGGTAGTGGGAATCGAACCCGCAACCCCAAGGTTATGAGCCTTATGAGCTACCAAACTGCTCTATACTCTTAAACTAAAGAGGGGTAACTAGTGGATAAAAGAGGGTTGGATACGCCCCTCTACCAATATCTATACAAATAGAATAGTCCATTTATACAGAATGGTAAAGAGGGCTCCTCTATGATTATCAATTCCAGAAATCCATACAAATACGAAAGGGTATTTTATCCTTACCAACTGGATCTTGTTGCACCCGGTAACAAACATTCATAAACCATTTCTCGAAGTACGTGTCCGGATAGCCCAAAATGTCGATAGTTAGCTCTAGGTCTTCCGGTCAAAAAACAACGTCGATGAAGGCGTGTAGGTGCACTATTACGCGGTAGGGATTGCAATTTTTCTCGCATTTTCGTTTTTTCACTCAAACTCAAGGGAGAAACTTTGCTTCTTATCTTTTTTTTTAAAGATTGACGAATCAAATGATATTTCTGTTCTAATTTCTGCCGCTTCTTCTCCCTCTGAATCAAACTTTTTTTTGCCATAATGTGTCGTTGCTATTATTACCAAGTATACGGTTCTAATCCTAGATGGAAAAATAAATAGAAAAAGAAATCTAAAAAGGCAGATCCTCCCTCTCTATCAAGAGTAATGAACTAGGTGCTGATACAGTACAAAAAAACAAACTAAATTAACCAAACTTGCCTGATGTTGAGGCAATCAAGAAAGCTGCATAAGTGAATATATAACCCACGGAAAAGTGAGCTAATCCAACCAATCTTGCTTGCACAATGGAAAGAGCCACGGGCTTATCTCTCCAGCGAATTAAATTAGCTAAAGGTGTGCGTTCATGAGCCCATGCTAAAGTCTCAATTAATTCCTGCCAATACCCCCGCCAGGAAATTAAGAACATAAATCCAGTAGCCCAAACAAGATGTCCAAATAAGAACATCCACGCCCATACCGATAAACTATTCATCCCAAAAGGATTATATCCATTGATAAGTTGTGAAGAGTTTAACCATAGGTAATCTCTTAACCATCCCATCAAATAAGTGGAGGATTCATTAAATTGTGAAACGTTGCCCTGCCATAATGTGATATGTTTCCAATGCCAATAAAAAGTAACCCACCCAATGGTATTTAACATCCAGAAAACTGCCAAATAAAATGCGTCCCAAGCAGAAATATCACAAGTACCGCCGCGCCCTGGGCCGTCACAAGGAAAACTATATCCAAAATCCTTTTTATCTGGCATTAATTTGGAACCGCGTGCATCTAAAGCGCCCTTTACTAAAATCAATGTAGTTGTATGCAAACCTAGAGCAATAGCATGATGAACCAAGAAATCCCCAGGTCCTATTGTTAAGAAAAGCGAATTACTATTCTCATTAACAGCATTCAACCATCCGGGCAACCATAGGCTTCGACCCGCATTGAAAGCGGGGCCATTCGTTGAAGATAAGAGTATATCGAACCCATATGTCGTCTTGCCATGAGCAGATTGTATCCATTGGGCAAATATAGGTTCGATCAAGATTTGCTTTTCTGGAGTACCAAAAGCAAGCATGACGTCGTTATGAACATAAAGGCCCAAGGTATGGAATCCTAGAAAGAGGCTAGCCCAACTTAAATGAGATATGATAGCTTCTTTATGGTCTAACATTCTTGCCAATACATTATCCTCATTCTGTTCCGGATTGTAATCCCTAATGAAAAAAATAGCTCCATGAGCAAAAGCCCCTGTCATGATGAACCCTGCAATATATTGGTGATGAGTATATAAAGCAGCTTGAGTAGTAAAGTCTTGTGCTATGAATGCATAAGGAGGTAAAGAGTACATATGTTGAGCTACTAAGGAAGTAATAACCCCTAAAGAAGCTAGAGCAAGACCTAACTGAAAATGAATCGAATTGTTGATTGTGTCATAAAGGCCCTTATGCCCACGCCCTAATCGACCCCCCGGAGGAGTATGCGCTTCTAAAAGATCTTTAATACTGTGCCCAATTCCGAAGTTAGTTCGATACATGTGACCGGCAATGAGAAAAATAAATGCAATAGCTAAATGATGGTGAGCCATATCGGTCAGCCACAAACTTTGTGTTTGTGGATGGAATCCCCCAAGAAGAGTTAGAATGGCAGTTCCCGCTCCTTGAGCGGTACCAAATAAATGATTACTCGAATCAGGGTTTTGGGCATAAAGATTCCATTGACCCGTCAAAAGGGGTCCCAACCCCTGGGGATAGGGTAATACATCTAAGAAATTATTCCATCGAACGTACTCCCCCCTGGATGCGGGAATAGCAACATGAACTAAATGTCCTGTCCAAGCCAAAGAACTTACCCCGAAAAGTCCTGACAAATGATGATTGAGACGAGATTCCGCGTTTTTGAACCACGAAAGGCTTGGTTTCCATTTGGGTTGTAGATGTAACCAACCCGCTATTAAGGACAGCGTAGAAAGAAATAATAGAAAAAGAGCTCCAGTATAAAGATCCTCATTGGTGCGTAATCCTATTGTATACCACCACTGATAAACTCCAGAATAAGCAATATTCACTGGACCAGCAGCACCTCCTCGAGTAAAGGCTTCCACAGCGGGTTGACCAAAATGAGGATCCCAAATCGCATGAGCAATAGGTCTTACGTGTAAAGGATCCTGTATCCATGATTCAAAATTTCCTTGCCAAGCTACATGAAACAGATTTCCGGACGTCCATAGAAAGATTATTGCTAATTGCCCAAAGTGAGAAGCAAAAATGTTCTGATAAAGACGTTCTTCAGTAATATCATCATGACTTTCGAAATCATGTGCGGTAGCAATACCAAACCAAATACGACGAGTAGTGGGGTCCTGAGCTAAGCCTTGGCTAAACCTGGGAAATCTTAATTCCATAATGCCTTTCAAATCCTCCTAGCCACTATCCTACTGCAATAATTCTCGCTAAGAAGAATGCCCATGTCGTGGCAATTCCACCCAGAAGGTAATGGGTTACTCCTACAGCGCGTCCTTGTATAATGCTCAAGGCTCTAGGCTGAGTAGCAGGAGCAACTTTTAATTTGTTATGAGCCCAAACGATAGATTCAATGAGTTCTTGCCAATAACCACGGCCGCTGAATAAAAACATTAAACTGAAGGCCCAGACAAAATGAGCACCTAAGAAAAAAAGACCATATGCAGATAATGAAGAACCATAAGACTGAATGACTTGCGATGCCTGTGCCCACAAGAAATCTCGAAGCCACCCATTAATCGTAATGGAACTCTGTGCAAAGTTTCCCCCTGTAATATGAGTTACCACCCCTTGATCACTTATAGTACCCCAAACATCCGACTGCATTTTCCAACTGAAATGGAAAATGACTACCGAAATTGCATTGTACATCCAGAATAAACCTAAGAAAACATGATCCCAGGCGGATACTTGACATGTTCCCCCTCGGCCAGGCCCATCGCAAGGAAAGCGAAAACCTAGATTTGCTTTATCGGGTATCAAACGGGAACTCCGAGCAAATAAAACACCTTTCAAAAGTATTAATACAGTCACATGTATGGTAAATGCATGAATGTGATGGACTAAAAAATCTGCGGTTCCTAATGGAATAGGTAACAAAGCCACTTTGCCACCTACTGCTACTAACTCGCCGCCTCCCCACGTTAAGCTAGTACTTGTTGTTGCACCAGGAGCTGTTACGCCAGGCGCAGTAGCATGGATATTTTGTACCCATTGAGCAAAGATAGGTTGTAATTGTATGGCAGTATCCGAAAACATATCTTGTGGACGGCCTAAAGCACTCATGGTATCATTATGAATGTACAAGCCAAAACTGTGAAAACCTAGAAATATACATACCCAGTTAAGGTGGGATATGATTGCATCGCGGTGTCTAAGGACGCGATCTAATAGATCGTTGTATCGAGTAGTTGGATCATAGTCTCTTACCATAAAAATTGCTGCATGTGCAGCAGCACCGACTATTAGAAATCCGCCAATCCACATGTGGTGTGTGAACAAGGAAAGTTGTGTACCATAGTCAGTAGCTAGGTATGGATAGGGAGGCATAGAATACATATGATGAGCTACAACAATGGTTGTAGAGCCTAGCATAGCTAGGTTAAGAGATAATTGAGCATGCCATGACGTTGTTAAGATTTCATAAAGACCCTTATGGCCTTGTCCTGTAAATGGGCCCTTGTGAGCCTCCAAAATATCTTTAAGTCCATGGCCAATACCCCAATTGGTCCTATACATATGACCTGCGATTAGGAAAAGAATAGCAATAGCTAAATGATGGTGCGCAATATCGGTCAGCCAGAGACCACCGGTTACTGGATCTAGTCCTCCGCGAAAAGTCAGAAATTCTGCGTATTTGGACCAATTTAAAGTGAAAAAAGGGGTTGCTCCTTCGGCAAAACTAGGATAAAGTTGAGCCAAAAGGTCCCGATTCAAGATAAATTCATGAGGAAGTGGTATCTCTTTAGGATCCACCCCAGCGTCAAGAAATTGGTTAATTGGTAAAGATACATGAATTTGGTGCCCCGCCCAAGAAAGAGACCCAAGTCCTAATAATCCCGCTAAGTGGTGATTCAACATGGATTCTACATCTTGGAACCAGGCCAATTTGGGAGCGGCTTTGTGATAATGGAACCAACCAGCAAAAAGCATTAACGCTGCAAAAATCAATGCACCAATTGCAGTACAATAGAGTTGTAATTCACTAGTTATTCCAGATGCTCGCCAAAGCTGAAAAAAACCAGAGGTTATTTGGATTCCTCGGAAACCCCCGCCTACATCACCATTCAATATTTCTTGCCCTACTATAGGCCAAACTACCTGAGCACTGGGTCCAATGTGAGTAGGATCACTTAGCCATGCTTCATAATTGGAAAAACGGGCGCCATGAAAGTACATGCCACTCAACCAAAGAAAGATAATGGAAAGTTGCCCGAAATGAGCACTAAAGACTTTTCGAGAAATCTCCTCCAAATCACCAGTATGACTATCGAAATCGTGAGCATCAGCATGTAGGTTCCAGATCCAAGTGGTAGTATCAGGGCCCTTAGCTAGTGTTCTTGAGAAATGGCCGGGTCTGGCCCATTCCTCAAAAGATGTTTTTACAGGATCCCTATCCACAACAATTTTTACTTCTGGTTCCGGCGAACGAATAATCATTAAGTCCTCCTCTTTCCGGACAAGACATACAAAGAGACCCGCCAACTGTCTTTTTAGTGAATCTTTGAAAGATATATATTTTGAAAGATAGATTTTGAAAGATAGATTTTGAAAGATAGATATTGTGATTAGTTCTTTTCTTTACTATCTACCATCCTTCTATTTTTTTTTTAGTTATTCACTGGAGCAATTATATATTGAAGTCAATCCGAGGCAAGTGTTCGGGTCTATTATGACATAAAGATTAGGTGCCTAACGGACATTGTTTATCTTGAAAAACAAATATTTCTCGACGTAAGAAAAAAATCTTTTTTATTTTTAATTTAAGAAACTAGTGTATTTTTTTTGAGGGCATAAGCTCCTATCTATATCTACTTTCCTTGAGCATAATATAGGGTTTTTTATTTGATTCTAAATTCCAAGATAACTCATTAGAATTATTAATAAGATGGTCCTAATATATTAGCAATATTTAGATTGCCCCCTCTTTTTATTCACTTTATTACTTCTATTCTAGACCCTATCCCTATGGTTTATTCTTATGAAATATCATATAAAATAGAAGGTATAAGAAATGGATATAATGAAATTCTTGATTCGATCTTACGACCTAATTTATTTGATTAATGGATCAACAACCAAACCACCCATTTTATGAAAAAGAAGGAGCATGGTCTTATTCAAATTCAAAGCGCTTCGTAATCTTCAACCAGTTCTGTGCTTCAATATAATTTCCCGGAGTAAGCGCTATAGCTTGTTTCCAATATTCAGCAGCTTGATCAAACCAAGCTTCCGCAATTTCCGAATCACCCTGTAGAATGGCCTGTTCTCCTCGGTCGGAATAGGAAGTTCCTTCCCTTAGAACCGTACTTGAGAGTTTCCTACCTCATACGGCTCAGAAATTGCTATCTGAATTTCCCCTATCTTAACTGAATTCGATTTATCAAAAATCGATCCAATTTGTTCTTGGGTTAAGCAGAAGAAATTAATTACCTAAGTTTCAAACCCTAATTTTTATCAATAATCAGTTTGATCTTTTTTCCCACCTTCAGAAGAATGAAGCATAGATAGATATAGAGCCTTCGTTCAAATTTTCTGAGAGGTAACTATCCCGGTTTCATATATGAAATCTCTATAGAATCCTTGAAAAAGACTTTTTTCCATAAGAAAGAAAAAAGAACTTACTATCTTTGGGATCTGATACTACACCGCTGCTTAATCCCTTAGTGGATCGGCTCTATTACATAAGCGGATTCCTAAATTTTGCCCCATATCATGGGATAAGTAAGCAGTTTTTTTTAGTTGTATCGACCCAGTCGCTCACTAATTGATCTTTACGGTGCTTTCTCTATCAATTTGAGAAACTTTATCCATAGAGTAGTAGTATAGGCCATACTTTCTTCGTTTTTTGATTCTCGTGAAGTGTCCTTCCTTCCTACAGCTGATAGGGAAAAATCGTTGTTTTTACGATCCCTATGTAGAAAGCCCTTTTTTTCTAGTATTTACTAGAAAATTTGATCCTCTCTTTTTTTTTTTTCTTTCTATAGTGGAGATAGTCGCACGTAATGACAGATCACGGCCATATTATTAAAAGCTTGCGGTAAGAAGGGGTTTCGTTCTAGTGCCCGGAAATAATATTCCAAAGCCTTTGTATGCTCTCCATTGCTTGTGTGTATAAGGCCTATGTTATAGAGTATATAACTTCGATCATAGGGATCGATTTCTAGTCGCGTAGCTTCATAATAATTTTGCAAAGCTTCCGCATAATTTCCTTCGGATTGAGCCAACATCCGTTACGGTCGTTCATTCTATTCAAAAAATCTCCGTTCCAAAACCGTACATGAGGTTTTCATCTCATACGGCTCCTCCCTTCTGTACATAATAGTACTAAGCGAAATAATCTATAGAATCAAAATAGAATTAGTCCCGTCTCATTATGAACCGAAAGGGGCTGGTATTTTTCCAAGAAATCTCTAGCCAACCTTCCCACAAGAGGTTTTTCTTAACACCAATGAATTCTATTAATGCTAGAGGAAAACGATAGCTCCAATAATTTCTTTGTTCTCAACGCCTCCTATTTAGAGGAATTAGCTACTTCAACGATCTTTGATGGTTATAGGGGTATCCAAAGTACAAACCTGATGGTTGTTTGTTATCCCAACCATTCTTCCCAGCCCTGATACCGATCAGGAAAGGGGTAATTTCTAACAAAGTTTTTCTCTTGTTGATTCCTATTTCTAGGTGTAGTGCTTTTCTCCCCTATGCTGCCTACGGATACTAATAGAGTAGGATTGGCCTGTAATCCATACCATACCATATCCTGTAGGTGTAACCTTTCGCTCAATACTCAAATCTACAATTGAAGTATCTGAAGCCGCATCAATCGAGGATACACGACGGAAGGAATTGTTAGTTCGCCTCACCTTCCCGAAGCGTGGGTTTGTTTGCTTTACAAATTTGGTTCTCTCTATGCCAACCCCCCTCTCTTTTTCGTAAGACTGAGGTATAGGTAGGGCTAAAAAAAAGCAAAAAAAAGAGTCAAATCGCACCATCTCTATAATAAGTAAATGCCTTTTTTTCTCCTGAGGTTGTCGGAATTATTCGCAATAAAATATTGGCTACAATTGAGGAGGTCTTATCAATGAAATTTCCATTTCCACGGGATCTAGGCATAATTCCCAACCCATTCTATATAGAATTGTTTTCATTCCTTCACAAAATAACATAAAAACAAACACATTCGATTCTTATAATTATAAATAGATTGATCCATATGCTCTACTCTAAATCCATATGCTTTAAATGGATAAGAGAGATATGGATTTTCCGCTCAGCTCAAATTGTATCCTTTTCCTTCTGCTTGGACACGAAGAGATATGAAATATTTGACTAAGACTGGATTTCATTCCACTTTCCTATTTCTGAACAACAACTTATGTTATCAACTATTTCGTGTTTTCAAAGTTATTAATTGTCTCATACCCTATTTTTGATTTCGATAGTATGGTGTAGCGTATCTTATGCAAACGGAATTCTAAGGTTTCTTTATTTTATTATGCAATAAGAAGAATTCTTCCATTTTCTTTTTCTTTAGTTGCGGGAAAACCCAAATTAAAACTTTTATTTTATAGCGAGCGCAATTTCTAGTAAAAAATCCTGTATCCTTCCACTTAGATCAAAAGGAATTTTTCCAATAGAACTATGGAACCCCCGAGTGGTTGCGGTTGTACCTGTACTGCAGGAATAAGAAAACTCGCTATTCACTCAGTTTATTTTCCATAATAAGTTATGTAGGAGAGATGGCCGAGCGGTTCAAGGCGTAGCATTGGAACTGCTATGTAGACTTTTGTTTACCGAGGGTTCGAATCCCTCTCTTTCCGTTTTTCTTAATTCATCAACGTTAAGGATCACAATGTATCAAATCAAATAACAATTTTTTCCAGCAATAATATAATATCTTATATTATCTTATTTTGATTTAATAGAAATTAGAAATTCTCTATAGCAAATTACTGTGGTATGTAAAATACACATAGAGGAAAAAAGAAAAAAGGATCCTAATCCTAGGGTTAATCAATTTTAGCTAGTTGATGGGAAAATACAAATTAATGGTAATGGTCTTAGGGCGATTTAGTTCGGGGAAAGGGGAAGGGGAAGAAAATTCTATGAACCTTTCCTTTTTTCGTTAAGTTCAAGTCTGACGAGAGTAATATTCTACAACTAACAACTCATTTATTTTGAGACCGACCCACTTCCTATCTAGGATTTTATTTACTAGTCCTTTATATTCCAACGTGTCAATCGCCAAATGCTTTGGCAATTTCCCCGGGTCCGATGAAGCAATATAATTTTGAACCAGACCTTTTGATCTTTGGTTATCTTTCGTAGTAATAATATCTCGGGGTTTGCAACGAAAACTTGGTATATTGACTATACGACCATTAACTAAAATATGTCTATGGTTGACTAATTGGCGGGCCCCAGGAATGGTTGAAGCCATACCCAATCGAAAAAGGATATTATCCAAACGCATTTCAAGTAATTGTAGTAAAACCTGGCCTGTTGACCTTTTTGCTTTTCCAGCGATATGTACATATCTAAGTAATTGTCGTTCTGTCAGACCATAATGAAAACGCAATTTCTGTTTTTCTTGAAGACGAATACGATATTGCTCCTTTTTCCCAGAATTGAATTTTTTTTTAAGATTACTTCCGGATTTAGGTGTTTTTCTAGTGAGTCCTGGTAAAGCTCCCAGACGGCGTATTTTTTTTAAACGAGGTCCTCGATAACGGGACATGAAGACTCCTTTTTTTATTTTATTGAAATTTCATTTTACACAATTAATTTCATTGTATTTACATTACAGAATACATCGAAATTAAAACTGAATTAAACTACAGGATAAACAGAGTAAAATCAACTAAAGTACCCCAAAAAATGGAATTTCATCAAAATCTTTTTTTTTTGTATATATATTATTTATTTTATTGTTTTGTATCTAGCAAAATTGTAAGGTAAAAAACATAAAAGATCCTGGATTCTCCATTTAATTCGGAAAAAAAGAGATTCTTGTTCGTAGAACATCGATAGAGAAAAAAAAGCCGACTATCGGATTTGAACCGATGACCCTCGCATTACAAATGCGATGCTCTAACCTCTGAGCTAAGTGGGCTTACATAACGGAAATAGTGTAACAAATAGAAATAGGTATAGTATAGGAAATCCGTAAAATCTCAGATATTAGTTATTAATCTTAGCTATTAACTAGTTCTAAATTTGAAGTTATACTTATAAAAATAAAAAAATACTAAAACTTCTTAAAGATAAAGTTAGCTTGATATGCTTAACTATAGGATATTAAAAAATAAAATTATAGAATTTATTGGTATTTTCATTCGATCATTATAGACTTTATTATTTGTTAATAATTTGAGGATTAATATTTCACTAAGGGGAACATAGAGTCAGAGTAAATAAAATTGCTAATTCTGATTAGAAAAAAAGAATAAATATCAAGCGTTATAGTATAATTTTGAATACTATAAAAAAGTAAGACGGGAGGTGGGGGAGATAAAAACTTTTGGATATATTGATTCGGATTGAATTGCAAATACATCAAGGATAGAATCAATTCAATTCTGAATTGCAATAAGCAAGCGAGGTCTCTCAAATAGAGTCGAACTGAACTGCTAGACTACGTTGAGTGATGAACTCAATGATTCAAAAAAAAAACTAAGAGATGGATGAAATTACACAAGGAATCCTGGTCTCAAAGAAGAGGGAAATGGGGATATGGCGAAATCGGTAGACGCTACGGACTTGATTGTATTGAGCCTTGGTATGGAAACCTGCTAAGTGGTAACTTCCAAATTCAGAGAAACCCTGGAATTAAAAAAGGGCAATCCTGAGCCAAATCCGTGTTTTGAGAAAACAAGGGGTTCTCGAACTAGAATACAAAGGAAAAGGATAGGTGCAGAGACTCAATGGAAGCTGTTCTAACGAATCGAGTTAATTACGTTGTGTTGTTAGTGGAATTCCTTCTAGTTCTAAATTAGAGAAAGAGGGGTTTTATACCTTATACATTTAATAAACACGTATAGATACTGACATAGCAAACGATTAATCACAGAACTCATATTATATTCTAATTATAATATAGGTTCTTTATCTTTTTTAAAAATGAAATTAGAAATGATAATGATTATGAAATAAAAAACTCATATCATAATTTTTTTTTTTCATTATTGTGAATCCACTCCAATCGAATATTGAATAATCAAATTCTTCAATTAAAATTCAAAGTTTTCGAGATCTTTAAAAAAGTGGATTAATCGGACGAGGACAAAGAGAGAGTCCCATTCTACATGTCAATACTGACAACAATGAAATTTCTAGTAAAAGGAAAATCCGTCGACTTTATAAGTTGTGAGGGTTCAAGTCCCTCTATCCCCAAATCCTCTTTTATTCCCTAACTATACTATATTATTATTATTTATCCTCTTTTTTTTTTTCTTTTTATCAATGCACTTTTTTTTCTTTTTATCAATGCAATGGGTTTAAGATTCATTAGCTTTCTCATTCTACTCTTTCACAAAGGAATGCGAAGAGAACTCAATGGATCTTATCCTATTCATTGAATAGATTTCTTTTTTATTAGAGTATCGGCAAGAAATCTTGGTTATTCACTCTATTTTTAAGTTTTATTTAAGTAAACCATGCACAATGCATAGGACTACCCCCCCCATTTTCAAATTTAAAATTTGAAATACTTTAATTAATTTTTAGTCCTTTTAATTGACATAGATACAAATACTCTACTAGGATGATGCACAAGAAAAGGTCAGGATAGCTCAGTTGGTAGAGCAGAGGACTGAAAATCCTCGTGTCACCAGTTCAAATCTGGTTCCTGGCAGAGAAAAAAAAAAAAAAGATCCACCGAATAGGTATTGATCCAAATACCTCGAGATGGATTGTGATACATATTCATTAATAATATTTATTCATCTAAGTGGATAAATCTATAATATAAATATAGAGGCACTTCTTTTTCTTTTTAAAGAAGTTTTAAAATATATCTTTTCTTTATGATAAAGAAGGGGGTGAGATTCCCCTTTATTTTTTTGCGTTTCTTAATTTTGTATTCCGCTATTCCGACGAATATTTTTTTAGTCTTGCTTATCTTTATCTTATCTTATTTTCCTAGTTGTGCTAAGTAATGTGCGCGGTACAAAGTTCCTGGTAGAGAACTTCTTTGAGTCATCCTATTTTTCTGTTCATATGAAGGAAATTAATATGCGATTTTCAAAATAGGGGAATCCAAATGAAACCCTTTTTTTGCTCAGTCTATCTGGAATGCTTTTGTATAATTAGGAATTAATTATAAATAGGTATTCCGTTTCATCTAGGAAAAGAACCTAAAAATATTCCTTGACTTGAATAAAATCTGGAGTTGTGTTGTATAAGTGAGCATGAATTTCTTATCATTCAATGAGCATCTTGTATTTCATAAAAATTGGGGGTTATATAATCCTTACGTAAGGGCCAGCCTATCCAACTTTCAGGCATTAGGATACGTTTAAGGCGCGGATGATTATCATAAGAGATTCCCACCATATCATAAGATTCGCGTTCTTGAAAATCGGCACTTCTCCAAATCCAGAAGACAGACGGAATTCTAGGATTATCCTTTTGGGCAAAGACTTTTATGCAGACTTCTTCTGGATTATCTATACCATATTGTATTCTCGTAAGATGATACACGCTAGCTAAAGATCCACCGGGTGCTACATCATAAGCACATTGGGAGCGTAAATAATTGTAACCATATACATATAAAATGACAGCAATGGAATCCCAATCCCCTGCTTTTATTTGTAAAGTCTCTATTCCTCGGTGATCAAAGCCCAAAGATCTATGAACCACCTCATGTTTGACTAGCCAATTAGATAACCAACCCTGCTGCATTGTCTTCATCTCTCCCTCTTTGTATAAATATTTCACATTTCGGATGCAAGTTTGAAAGATTGCCCTGCTTTTTATTTTTCTACACAAAAGAGCCCCTCTCCTAATTCACTAATTTGTAGGAAGGTACTGAACTTTTGGATTTGAAAAAAGTTTCAGAAGATATATCTAATGTAGATGGTGATTGATAGAGCAATTCTTGCTCATAAGTTCCTGTATGAGTACTGCGCCTAACATAAAGCTTGTGACTGGTAGTAAAACATCTATTTTTATTTTGAGATAGAGTTTGATCCTCAACTATTTCTCGCGATATCTTCTTACGAAGTTTTGTTAGGGCATCTATAACTGCCTCCGGTTTAGGTGGGCAGCCCGGCAAGTAGACATCCACAGGAATTAACTTATCAACTCCCCGAACAGTACTATAGGAATCCGTACTGAACATTCCCCCTGTAATAGTACAGGCTCCCATAGCAATGACGTATTTTGGTTCAGGCATTTGCTCGTATAATCTCACTAAAGAGGGAGCCATTTTCATTGTTACCGTACCGGCTGTTAAAATTAGGTCTGCTTGCCTAGGACTTGATCTTGGTACCAATCCATAACGATCAAAGTCGAATCGTGAGCCTATTAATGAAGCAAATTCAATGAAACAACAACTGGTACCGTATAGAAGGGGCCATAAACTGGAGAGTCTTGACCAATTCGAAAGATCATTTGGTGTAGTTGAAATAACAGAATTGGAACTTGTTTGGTCAAGTAAGGGAAACTCAATCAAATTCATAACTGTCTCAATAGAATCTTTTCCTTCTTTTTTTTTGTCTAAATATTCAGTTAAGACCATTCCAAGGCTCCTTTTCGCCATGCATAAACTAAACCAACAACTAAGATAAGCACGAAAATCAAAGCTTCGATAAAAACGGATACACCCAATACGTCGAAACTCATTGCCCAAGGGTATAGAAAGACGGTTTCCACATCAAAAACAACAAAAACGAGCGCAAACATATAATAGCGTATTCGGAATTGTACCCAAGCCCCTCCCATGGGTTCTATACCCGATTCATAACTAGAAAGCTTCTCTGGTCCTTCACTAACCGGGGCTAAAAGTCCTGAAATCGAAAATGCCAAAATAGGAATAAGGCTTGCTATTATTAGAAATGTCCAAAAAATATCATATTCGTGAAGCAGAAACATAATGTACTCCCATTAATGTGGAATAGGCGGAACTTAAATTAGTCAATTCAATTCAGCATTGTCAATTTATCCAGAACTTCTCTCTTTTCCTCGGTGAAACAAGAATCTTTTTTGTTCAAACAAAAGCGCTTAGTTTAAGTTTAGCCTTTGTTTCCTCTGTGCTGCATCTTCTTTAAAGATTCATCCAATGGAATCCCAACTCCCTTTCTTTTGGATTTCCATTCTATTTAGATATGGTGTATGTAGATCTAATTCTTATATAAAGAAAACTTTCTCGTTTCACTTTGTCTCGCTTTCTCTAGAATCTCTAGAAAAAAGAATAGCTCTATCCTTTATTTAATATTTAATAATAAAATAATAAGAGACTATTAAATAAAAATGAGAATACTACTAAATTAGAACCTAATTAAGATAGTAGGACTAATCTATGCAGTATAATTAATGAGAAGTAATACTATAAAATAAAAATAAAGAACTCTATTTCAGAACTATGAGACAGAATATTCTGTTTTCTTATTTACTCTTTACTTTATTTTTTCTATTTAAAGTTGATCAATTTACATAATGTATCTATAAACAAAGTAATAAATATACTTAAAACAAAGTAGGAATTCGCAAAATGGATAAAATCATTGCAGTTATTATAGGGAAGTCTAGAGATATCCTATTTGAAGGAGGACGGGATTCAAATCAGGGAAAGGATCCTTTCTTCTATTGATTTGATAGAAATTCGTTTTTCTTTTCCTGTCTGTATGATTTTGATTTTCGATGAATGAGCCTTTGGTAATGCTTTTATCTCTATTCTATGTCGCAGGCGCCTATCCAGTCTATAAACAAATACTAATGAGAAAATGAAAACTATACTAAACTAAAGAAAACATAGGATAGAGATCCTAAAATCTAAAAAAGGGCATATTAGGGCTATACGGATTCGAACCGTAGACCTTCTCGGTAAAACAGATCAAACGGATTATTATCGAAATGATTTGAACTGTTTCAAAGACCCAACATGCATTTTTTTGCATTGGGCTCTTTCATAAACTGATTTAAAGATCAGTTAGTCCACCATAGTTTTTCTTTACGGAAAGATAATGAGATGGCTCCCTGTGCTCTGATTGATTTTTTGTATTATGATCTATCTAGGAGCAATACCAAAGTGTTTCAAAGGAGGATTACCTTGACTTAGGTCTGCCTCCGGTCTAAATTAAATCAACCTAAGTGAAATGGAGTCTCTATCGTTCCACTGCAAGAGTTAACTATGAGACTTCATACACCTTAAAGTTCATAGAACGAAAAGAAGTTTTTTGGAGGCCCTTATCCTCATTACGCCTAGCATTTAGTGGGCTGGATATTTACCTTATCAACTAGCAAATCCATAAGGGTTCTATTTGATTAGGCACCTGAATTGGCACCTGAATCGGACTGAACCGACTGTTTGTCAGGCTACTGTTCTCCTATTCTCTCGAATCTATGAAGTAAGACATTGATTTTGCAATAAGATCGATTATGTTCATTGCATAATAAGCTCCTTTGAAAAGCATTGGCGCACGTGTAAACGAGTTGCTCTACCGAACTGAGCTATAGCCCTTATCAGAGATATCTTAACATATAGATAATTTCTTGTCAAGATGAATATTTTCTAATGCCAGAGGATACCCCTTTGATCTGTATCTGTTTAGTATTTAGTTTAGTATTTAGTATATAACAGACCAATAACAGAGCGGTATTGCTTAGAAAAGGGATTCAATATATAATCGATCGAAGTAATGGGTCTTCCTTTGTGGTGATAAATTGCCTACTTAACTCAGTGGTTAGAGTATTGCTTTCATACGGCGGGAGTCATTGGTTCAAATCCAATAGTAGGTAAGTAGGTAGAAAAATTACTAGATAGCATTGGACTTACTTCGCTTCGCTATCTAATAACTTGTTTCTACCCCTCTTCCCTTTTTCTTTGTATCAACTATAAACCACTGGATTGTCTTCAATTGGATGGGGGAATCCAATTGACAGCCTCGATTCGTATCCTAGCTCGTCTGAGAGCGAGCTTCGCTTCAACCAAATCTTTCGTACCCTCAGCTTTACTCAAGTTAGCTTCGGCTATTTCAAGTGCCTTTTGAGCTTCTTCCGGATCAATATCACTACCCAGTTCCGCATCATTTCCTAAAATGATGATCTCATTATTAACTATTCTCGCAAAACCGCTCCACAGAATCGCTGTTAACCATTGGTCGTTGAGGAGGCGTATTCTCAAAGGACCCATATCTACTGCTGTGTTAATGGGGGCGTGGTTTGGTAATACGCCAATTTGGCCACTATTAGTGGATAAAATGATTTCTTTCACTTCACAATCCCAAATAATTCGCTTAGGAGTCAGTACATAAAGATTTAATTTCATTTCTTCGATTTGTTCTCCTCTTCTAAGGTTATAGCTTTCGTGCTAGCTTCATCGATGTTACCCACCAAATAAAAAGCCTGTTCAGGTAGGCCGTCTAATTCTCCGGAAAGGATTAGTTGAAATCCCCTAATAGTTTCCGCAAGAGCAACATACTTTCCTGGAGAACCAGTAAAAACTTCTGCCACAAAGAACGGTTGTGATAAGAAACGCTCAATTTTTCTTGCTCTTGCTACAGTTAAACGATCCTCTTCCGATAATTCATCCAAGCCAAGAATTGCGATAATGTCCTGAAGTTCTTTGTAACGTTGTAAAGTTTCCTTAACTCTTTGCGCAGTTTCATAATGTTCGTTGCCAACGATCCGAGGCTGTAACATAGTCGAGGTTGAATCTAAAGGATCTACTGCTGGATAAATACCCTTGGAAGCTAATCCTCTGGAAAGTACGGTAGTAGCATCCAAATGTGCAAATGTTGTGGCAGGGGCAGGGTCGGTCAAATCGTCTGCAGGTACATAAACTGCTTGAATCGAAGTTATAGATCCCTTTTTAGTAGAAGCAATTCTTTCTTGCAAAGAACCCATTTCTGTACTAAGAGTAGGTTGATAACCCACTGCGGAGGGCATTCTCCCTAATAAAGCGGATACCTCTGATCCTGCTTGAACAAAACGAAAGATATTATCGATAAATAAAAGCACGTCTTGCTTATTAACATCTCGGAAATATTCCGCCATAGTTAGGGCAGTTAAACCAACTCTCATACGAGCTCCCGGTGGTTCATTCATTTGGCCATAGACTAGAGCTACCTTTGATTCCTCAATATTTTTTTCATTAATTACTCCGGATTCCTTCATTTCCATATAAAGATCATTTCCTTCACGAGTCCGTTCCCCTACTCCACCGAATACGGATACGCCCCCATGAGCTTTAGCAATGTTATTGATTAATTCCATGATCAGTACTGTTTTACCTACTCCAGCCCCCCCAAATAGTCCTATTTTTCCTCCACGTCGATAAGGAGCTAAAAGATCGACGACCTTAATACCTGTTTCAAAGATGGATAATTTCGTATCTAACTCGATAAAGGCAGGCGCAGATCTATGAATAGGGAACGTTGCACTACTATCTACAGGACCCAAATTGTCAACAGGCTCCCCAAGAACGTTGAAAATTCGTCCGAGAGTAGCTCCACCGACCGGAACACTGAGAGGAGCTCCCGTGTCAATCACTTCCATTCCTCTCATCAACCCGTCCGTAGCACTCATAGCTACAGCTCTAACTCGATTATTTCCTAATAATTGTTGTACCTCACAAGTCACATTAATTTGCTTATCGGCAGTGTCTCTACTCTGGACTACCAAAGCGTTATAAATATAAGGTAACTTGCCTGGGGGAAAAGTGACATCCAGCACGGGTCCAATAATTTGATCGATACGACCTGTACTTTTTTCTTCAATTGTGGAAACCCCGGGAGGAGAAGTAGTAGGATTGGTTCTCATAATTATCACATAATTAAAAAAAAGGAATTTGTCGAAATTTTTCTTTTTTTATTGTTGAATAATGCCAAATCAAATCAAAAAAAATCCAAAAGTAAAAAGGAAATGAATTAGTTAATTCAATAAGAGAGAAAAGGGGACCAGGACTTGATTTCGTTGCCCAAGCGAATCCCATTCAATCGTTTACTCATGGAATGAGTCCATTGGAAAGTTCAATCAATCTTTTTTTTCATATACATTTTGCCTTTTGTGGAGGATCTGTGCCTACTCTACTTTCCTATCTAGGACTTCGATATACAAAATATATACTACTGTGAAGCATAGATTGCTGTCAACAAAGAATTTTATTAGTATTTAGTTAGGTATTTGCATTCAAAATAAGAAAAGAGAACTATTAAGAACTTGTAAAATAAGGATTAGGAATTAATTTGGGTTGCGCTATATCTATCAAAGAGTATACAATAATTATGGATTTGGTAAATCAAATCCATGGTTTAATAACGAACCGTGTTAACTTACCATAACAACAACTCAATTCCTATCGAATTCCTATATTGGAATTCCTATAGGATAGAACATACACAGGGTGTACGCATTATATATGAATGAAACATATTCATTAACCTAAGCATGCCCTCAATTTTCTTTAATGAGTTGATATTATATTAATTGAATATCCTTTTTGTTTTACGAGATTTTTGCTAAAGTTTCATTTACGCCTAATTAACATCGAGTAGACCCTGTTATTGTGAGAATTCTTAATTCAAGAGTTATAGGGAGGGACTTATGTCACCACAAACAGAAACTAAAGCAGGTGTTGGATTTCAAGCTGGTGTTAAAGATTATAAATTGACTTACTACACCCCAGAGTATGAAACTAAGGATACTGATATCTTGGCAGCATTCCGAGTAAGTCCTCAGCCTGGGGTTCCGCCCGAAGAAGCAGGGGCTGCAGTAGCTGCCGAATCTTCTACTGGTACATGGACAACTGTTTGGACTGATGGACTTACCAGTCTTGATCGTTACAAAGGACGATGCTATCACATCGAGCCTGTTGCTGGGGAAGACAACCAATGGATCTGTTATGTAGCTTATCCATTAGACCTATTTGAAGAGGGTTCCGTTACTAACATGTTTACTTCCATTGTAGGTAACGTATTTGGTTTCAAAGCCCTACGTGCTCTACGTTTGGAGGATCTACGAATTCCCCCTACTTATTCAAAAACTTTCCAAGGCCCGCCTCATGGTATCCAAGTTGAAAGAGATAAGTTGAACAAGTACGGTCGTCCTTTATTGGGATGTACTATTAAACCAAAATTGGGATTATCCGCAAAAAATTATGGTAGAGCGTGTTATGAGTGTCTACGTGGTGGACTTGATTTTACCAAAGATGATGAAAACGTAAACTCACAACCATTTATGCGCTGGAGAGACCGTTTTGTCTTTTGTGCCGAAGCTATTTATAAATCACAGGCCGAAACCGGTGAAATCAAGGGGCATTACTTGAATGCGACTGCGGGTACATGTGAAGAAATGATTAAGAGAGCTGTATTTGCAAGAGAATTAGGGGTTCCTATTGTAATGCATGACTACTTAACTGGGGGATTCACCGCAAATACTACTTTGGCTCATTATTGCCGCGACAATGGCCTACTTCTTCACATTCACCGTGCAATGCATGCAGTTATTGATAGACAGAAAAATCATGGTATGCATTTCCGTGTATTAGCTAAAGCATTGCGTATGTCTGGGGGAGATCATATCCACTCCGGTACAGTAGTAGGTAAGTTAGAAGGGGAACGCGAAATGACTTTAGGTTTTGTTGATTTATTGCGCGATGATTTTATTGAAAAAGATCGTGCTCGCGGTATCTTTTTCACTCAGGACTGGGTATCCATGCCAGGTGTTATACCGGTAGCTTCAGGTGGTATTCATGTTTGGCATATGCCAGCTCTGACCGAAATCTTTGGGGACGATTCTGTATTACAATTTGGTGGAGGAACTTTAGGACATCCTTGGGGAAATGCACCTGGTGCAGCAGCTAATCGAGTGGCTTTAGAAGCCTGTGTACAAGCTCGTAACGAAGGGCGCGATCTTGCTCGCGAAGGTAATGAAATTATCCGAGCAGCTTGCAAATGGAGTCCTGAACTAGCCGCAGCTTGTGAAGTATGGAAGGCGATCAAATTCGAGTTCGAGCCGGTAGATACTATTGATTAACTAGATAAAACTAAAGATAAAGAAGGTATAAATAAAAAAGAAACGAAATAAAAAGAGAAAAAAATCAGTTATGAAATGCAGTAATTCTTCTTTATTCTTCTAATTGATTGCAATTAAACTCGGCTCAATCTTTTTTAGAAAAAAAAGATTGAGCCGAATAAAAATAGATCATGATATGATCATGAGACTTGACAAATTGAGATTCGTCTATTCTATATATCTAGAATATATATATTAAGGTATAATACAATAAAGAAATACAAATAAAATAATAAAATAATAAAATATAGTATTATCATATGATAATGATAATGGAATCAAATACGCAGTATTTACAGAAAAAAGTCTTCGTTTATTGGGAAAGAATCAATATACTTTTAATGTCGAATCGGGATTCACTAAGACAGAAATAAAGCATTGGGTCGAACTCTTCTTTGGTGTTAAGGTGGTAGCTGTGAATAGCCATCGACTACCTGGAAAAGGTAGAAGAATAGGACCTATTCTGGGCCATACAATGCATTACAGACGTATGATCATTACCCTTCAACCGGGTTATTCTATTCCACTTCTAGATAGAGAAAAAAACTAAAGGAGAATGAATGAAAAAAGACATAGTTTGGAAGTTAGACCTTTTTATAGGACTCTCTTTCAATTTCAAAAAAGAGGACGTTTGAAACTTTTAACAGGCGTAATCGTGAGTCAACAAGTGACTCGAACTGTGTGTAAAAAAAGAAGCATTTTTTTTTTTTCAAAATGCTAGAACTAGATAAGGAAGTTTTCTATAACCTTGAGAAAAAGGATAAAAAGGTAGTTTTTTTTTAGTTTATGACTCCGATCAAGAGCGAGAAATCCTTGATTTGGGATTGGACATAGAACCTGGACCCATCGTAGAGACGTTTAGTTCAAAAGAAAGGATCGTATCCTGATGGTAAGAATTATACTTTCGTGGAAATACAGCGCTATAGACTTCAATGCGGTAGAGTAGACGTTTTGTTTCTAATTTTTCTGGACCAAACCTCCGCTCCGACCCAACGATACAATGAATTTTTTCTGTTCATATTCATAAATAAAAAAGATTCGGAATCGCAATGCTACTATATGCGTCCAGAGGAGTATTTGGAATAATATTCTTCTATAATCCATTATTGCGGGGGGTCTTACTAACAGGGCTTCGCTGCACGGGACAGGTCTTCGTCGAAAAGCTAACTCCACCCGGCATTTTCATACCCTTTCTTTGGGTGGTATATCGCCTTTTAAAGTCTAAGAGGGTAGTAGGGGATCTATAGTAGGTAAGATAATTTGCCCTTTGATTTTGATTGAATATACTATTTTTCCGCCTTTACCACGCATTATTGTATGCGCTTCTAGAGAAGTATGTATGCAGGAAGTAAATTCTAACCGCTTTCTTTTGAATCCAATTTCAAATTAGATTAGAAAGATAGAAAGGCCATGAGGATGGGAAAATCAAAATAAAATCTTTTTAATTAGTTCTCCTTTTTTGGAATTTTCTTATTATCCTTTCATTTTTTTTACAGAATATTTTTCAAACTAAAAATAAAAAATACAATACAATAGTCAATATTCCTTATAATAGATATACTTAATTATATCATAAGAATCTTAAGATATTTTTCGACTAGATAGAAATAGTAAATTTGAATTGAGACACCTATTCCATGACGGATTTAAACTTACCTTCTATTTTCGTGCCTTTAGTAGGCTTAGTATTTCCGGCAATTGCAATGACTTCTTTATTTCTTTATGTGCAAAAAAATAAGATTGTCTAGTATTTTTTAGTGTAAGTAATATAATATGGTAGGGTATGTGGCTTTTTCTACACACACTTTCTACACACAAATGAAAAACGGTTATGGATGCGGATATAGGCTACGAGCATAAATGCATGAATATGCAGAGCCAGGTATAGCGAGTTTTATTTTATTTATTTTAATTGAATCAACGAATATTTTTTGAATAGAAAGTCAATGTATCTAACCTATTATTTCACAGGAGTACTAGTTGCTGAAGGCGATTTCAGAATCAAAAAAAGTAAAGTCAAAATTATTTAGCTTATTCTCTCAATTTCAATCGACCGCTGCTGGATTTAGTATATCTAATATGAATTGGCGATCAGAACACATATGGGTAGAACTTCTAAAAGGTTCTCGAAAAAGGGGTAATTTTTTCTGGGCCTGTATTCTTTTTCTAGGTTCACTAGGATTCTTATCGGTTGGGATTTCCAGTTATCTTGGTAAGAATATTATATCTATACTTCCATCTCAAGAAATTCTTTTTTTTCCGCAGGGGGTCGTGATGTCTTTCTACGGAATCGCAGGCCTATTCATTAGCTCCTACTTGTGGTGTACTATTTTGTGGAATGTAGGTAGTGGTTATGACCGATTCGATAGAAAAGAGGGAATAGTGTGCATTTTTCGTTGGGGATTCCCTGGAATAAAACGTCGCGTCTTCCTTCGATTCCTTATGCGGGATATCCAATCAATTAGAATTCAGGTTAAAGAGGGTCTTTATCCTCGTCGTATTCTTTATATGGAAATCCGGGGCCAGGGGATCATTCCCTTGACTCGTACTGATGATAAATTTTTTACTCCACGAGAAATTGAACAAAAAGCTGCCGAATTGGCCTATTTCTTGCGCGTACCAATTGAAGTATTTTGAGGTATCTTTTTTGAACTGAGTTGAATGAAGAAAAGAAGAATTGGAAGAAGAAAAGTTTTCTCAACACAGGGAGGAAGTCCCTTCTAAATTGGATTTGTTATTGTAAGGGGATTTTTAAGTATTTATCTAAAGGAAGGAACAAACGAGGATAAGAGAAATTTGCTTTTAATTTTTTTTTATCCAAGTTAGATATATCGCATACTATTCTTCCTTTTTCATCCGAAAGGGCTTTTTTTTTATTCTATTTCACTATTTCATTCCATCTAGATCTAAGAAAGAACCCAATGCACTGAAATTCCACTAATAACTAATATACAAAAAAGAAGAATAGATACAGGGTATCAAACCTATAGAGTTTTTGCTTCAAAGAAATAGAAATATCATGAAATAGAAATATCATCATATAGAGTCAGGGAATGGAATAGAGTCAGCGAATGAAGCATATTCATTAACAACTCCATTTACAGATCAAAAATGAAAAAAAAGAAAGCATTGCCTTCTTTACTATATCTTGTATTTATCGTACTTTTGCCTTGGGGGGTCTCTTCCTCATTTAACAAATGTCTGGAACTTTGGATTAAGAATTGGTGGAATACCAGGCAATCCGAAACTCTCTTAACTGATATTCAAGAGAAAAGGATTCTAGAAAGATTCATAGAATTAGAAGAACTTTCTCTCTTGGACGAGATGATAAAAGGGAAACTAAAGACACATGTACAAAAACCTCCTACAGGAATACACAAGGAAATAATACAATGGGTCAAAATAAATAATGAGGATCATCTCCATACCATTTTGCATTTCTCGACAAATATAATCTGTTTGGCTATTCTAAGTGGTTCTTTTTTTCTGGGTAAAGAGGAACTTGTCATTTTGAATTCTTGGGTTCAGGAATTCTTCTATAATTTAAATGACTCAATAAAAGCTTTTTTTATTCTTTTAGTTACTGATTTTTTTGTTGGATTTCACTCCACCCGTGGTTGGGAACTAGTAATTCGTTGGGTCTACAACGATTTTGGATGGGCTCCTAACGAGCTTATTTTCACTATTTTTGTTTGTAGTTTTCCAGTAATTCTAGATACATGTTTGAAATTTTGGGTCTTTTTTTGTTTAAATCGTCTATCTCCTTCGCTTGTAGTCATTTATCATTCAATTAGTGAAGCATAAATTCATTTGATCTCCCGATATTAATATTAATCAAATTAGCAAGCATCTTTTTTTAGAAAGAAAGCCCTTTTCCATTTTAGCAAAATTCTTTCTATTTATACCTACTTTAAGGTATTCATCATTGCAGTACAACTGTTGCAGTAGAATGACAACAGATTCGTGTATAGGGAACTAGATTAGCTTAGCTACCTATCTAATTTATTGTAGAAATTCTGGGATCTGCGATTGGACATGGAAAATAGAAATACTTTTTCTTGGGTAAAGGAACAGATAACTCGATCGATTTCTGTATCGATCATGATATACGTAATAACTCGGACATCTATTTCAAATGCATATCCCATTTTTGCGCAGCAGGGTTATGAAAACCCACGAGAAGCAACTGGACGAATTGTATGTGCCAATTGCCATTTAGCTAGCAAGCCCGTCGATATTGAAGTTCCCCAAGCTGTGCTTCCCGATACTGTATTTGAAGCAGTTCTTCGAATTCCTTATGATATGCAATTGAAACAAGTTCTTGCTAATGGAAAAAAGGGAGGGTTGAATGTAGGTGCTGTTCTTATTTTGCCCGAGGGATTCGAATTAGCGCCGCCCGATCGTATTTCCCCTGAGTTAAAAGAAAAGATAGGAAATCTTGCTTTTCAGAGTTATCGTCCCGATAAAAAAAACATTCTTGTGATAGGCCCTGTTCCCGGTAAGAAATATAGTGAAATTGTCTTTCCCATTCTTTCCCCTGATCCTGCTACGAAGAAAGATGCTCATTTCTTAAAATATCCCATATATGTAGGGGGAAACCGAGGAAGAGGACAGATCTATCCTGATGGTAGCAAGAGTAACAATACAGTCTATAATGCTACGTCAACAGGTATAGTAAGAAAAATACTACGTAAAGAAAAGGGGGGGTATGAAATATCCATAGTTGATGCATCAGATGGACGCCAAGTGATTGATATTATACCTCCCGGACCAGAACTTCTTGTTTCAGAGGGGGAATCCATCAAGCTTGATCAACCATTAACAAGCAATCCTAATGTGGGAGGTTTTGGTCAGGGGGACGCAGAAATCGTGCTTCAGGATCCATTACGTGTCCAAGGCCTTTTGTTCTTCTTCGCATCCGTTATTTTGGCACAAGTTTTTTTGGTTCTCAAAAAGAAACAGTTTGAAAAGGTTCAATTGTACGAAATGAATTTCTAGGTCCCGGGATTTCTTACCATCAAGTTGGTAAAAAGCCTCGATTTATTGGCAATTGCTAGAATTATCTATGATCTATTTTGGAAATCCTTTTTTTGTTTAGACTGCTTTTTGTTTATGAGATGTCTGGAATTCCTTATTTATATCCCATGCAAAAGAAGAGAATCCAAGGCAAAGGCGAGAACAATCAAATTAAAATTTCTTCTTTTTCGGAGGGATTGCAGGTCTTCTTAATCGTCTATTCGGCACAAGAAAAAGCCTTTTTCTTGTGCCGATTCTTCTTGTATCAAAATAAGAATCCTTTTTCTTCCTAATTCGTCAAAGATTACTATTTCTTCTTTATTCGGGTCTGTCTCTTGGACCTCTTTTTCTTTTGCTTAGGTTTAGCCGAGGTAGTGGACAAACAGAGGGGAAGAAAATATGGCGGGGGAAAAATTTCTTGTGATTGTGAGCAAATTGCTTGGCTTGTTTAATTAAGTTCAACTTCAAATTTACAGAAATTTTGCAAAAAAAAAGTAAACTCTTCCATTGAAGGTTTTTTTATTTTTAGGCTAGTTGAATAGTTTTGATTAAGGTTTTATTAGTTTATTACTCGAAACTAAATCAAGGATTTTCAGGATACTTCCTTCGTGGAATAAGATATTGGATCCTCGAGTGATCTCTTTTTCTTGTTGCTTCATAAGAGTGAATCGAATAGATTCAATTCGCGTTATAAGAGTAAAATAAAAATTCCGCGGGTCCTTTCCGCTCTAATCAGATAAAGGGGGGTAAGGACCCGCTAAGCTCCTACTTTTTCATGTTTACAATCTGGTCCCTCCGATTACTATAGAGATGAACCCAATCCAGAATATGAACCATAAAAGAAAACACCTACTAAACCAATCACAGCAATACCAGCTACAGTACCTATCAGCCAAAGAGGAATTCTTCCAGTAGTATCGGCCATTTCCCCTACTTTCCTCCACATTTTATCAATTGGTCATGCTAGAGACAAAAACAGTCATGGGTAGTTATAAGGATGGTATCCTTCCAAATGGGATAAGAGAATTCTTATTAGTCTCTTTCTTTCTCTCAATTGAAGAAGTAATTGGAAAATAAAACAGCAAGTACAAAAATGAGTAATAAACCCCAGTATAGACTGGTACGATTCAATTCAACATTTTGTTCATTCGGGTTTGATTGTGTCATAGTTCTATAGTTGGAATTTGTTTTATCGTTGGATGAACTGCATTGCTGATATTGATCCCAAGAAAAAAACAGTAGGTACAGCTAGTCCGTGAATAGCCAGCCATCGCACTGTAAAAATAGGATAGGTTCGATCTATGGTCATTGAGGGCCTCCTAAAAGGATCTACTAAATTCATCGAGTTGTTCTAAAGAATCAAAACGGTCGGTTATTAACGGAATTCCTTGTCGGCTTTCCGTGAAATACTCGTTTGGCCTAGGACTTCCAAACACGTCATAAGCTAAACCCGTACTGACAAATAACCAACCCGCAATGAATAGGGAAGGTATAGTAATGCTATGAATAACCCAGTATCGAATACTGGTAATAATATCAGCAAAAGAACGTTCTCCCGTGCTTCCAGACATGCTGAACTCCCAAAATTTTTGTACATTCAAAAAAGGAATTGATTCCGTAAAAGATGGGATCGACCAGTAAATAGAAAATTACTGATATTTCATCCTTGTGAGATTGTCAATTTTGTACCAAAGGTGTATTTTGAGTATACCGAATTAGTATAGCTATCCTTCCTATGGCACAGCAATCTGGTTTTGCCTGGTTCCGAAACATAATTACTTTTTTATTTTTTTTTTGTCTATAGGTAAGCTATATGTTATTCAAGGCATCAATAGAAAACCCCATTTTTGTAGGTTCTACTTACTTTTCATTGGCTTCGGAATAATAGAGTAATTCGGAATAGCAGCCAAAATCTTGGGAAAATCTAAGTTAATGATCAATAGGTTTGGATAAATAATTTAGGAAGGATATTCTCATACTGACACAATACAAGGACAAGTATATGTGAAATCTATCCTTTCATAATTCGTAATTCATCCTTGTATTGTTTGTTGGATTAGGTCTAACTTTCTTGACCAAACTGCGAGCGCGGAACTTTACGAGATGAAATAGGGAAAGACAGAAGATAGAATAGAACTTAAAAGGATAATTGAAGTGACTCGTCTTCGAATCTACTTTGGTTGGAGTTCGAAAAAGGAATAAAAATAAAGTAAATTCAAGGAAGAGCTTTCTTTTTTTTTTTTTTTTAACAGCCCCTTGGCAGGTCGTGGAATGCTTTTGTTCTCCTCTTATTCCATATGGAATACAATCAGTTAAAATAAGAAGGAATAGGGGAATATTCGATCGTTCACTCCAAAAAGAGGGTCCTATTGAAAAAGAAATTATCCAAAATAGAAAGAAGTTTTTTTTTTCAAATTCAATTGTTTATTTATCTCTTATTCAAAAATTTCCCTGAAAATTGAATTTCTTTTTTTCATTCAATGGGGTTAGATGATCTAGTTCTTAATATTATTACTTTACTCAATTGACAAATTCCACAACAAATCTCTTGATTCGGAATTAGGGACTCATGTATCATCTGATGAATCCACTTTCTTTTACACTTCTGTATCTTACTCTATCTTGTTTTTTAGTATTATCTAAAATAACTGATGAATTATGAATTTTCCATAACTTAGGTAAATGCTTTACCAACATATGTAGTGTAGTAAAAAAAAATAAATGGAATTTAACTCTTTCATGCTTACTTTAACTAGTTATTTTGGTTTTCTACTGGCTGCTTTAACTATAACCCCAGCTCTATTTATTGGCTTGAACAAGATACGCCTTATTTGAATTGACTGAATAATTATAATTCAGAAAAGAAAAATCTTTCTTTGGGATTCCTGGCATTCTACGACTCTTTTCCAGACTAATTAGGAATTCTTTTCTTGGTCATTGAGATTCGTGGATAATTTAGAGTACTATTTAGGGATAGATCGTACCTCTTTTTTTATCCCCTCGAACAAATCGAAATGATTGAAGTTTTTCTATTTGGAATCGTCTTAGGCCTAATTCCTATTACTTTAGCGGGATTATTCGTGACTGCGTATTTGCAATACAGGCGTGGGGATCAGTTGGATCTTTGATTGAGTCATTTTTTTTTTTTGATTGACCTCCTCCAGACCAGAGAGGAGGTCAAATTGAAATTGGAGTTACAATTCAATTTTGTTAAGTTATTTTACTCTGCTTCGACATAAAATAGATGGAATCACGCTCTGTAGGATTTGAACCTACGACATCGGGTTTTGGAGACCCGCGTTCTACCGAACTGAACTAAGAGCGCTTTCATTCATTCAAAAAGAAAATCTTTTTCTATTCCTAATGTATCTCACGTACGTATAGTCTCCACAAATTCAAGTTATACCCACTTTACTTTAATTGATCTCGTCGCTACTGCCTATAAAGAAGAAAGAAGTAATAGGTAGGGATGACAGGATTTGAACCTGTGACATTTTGTACCCAAAACAAACGCGCTACCAAGCTGCGCTACATCCCTTTTCCAAATTAAATTGTTGTACAATGCCATTGTACACAATTCCTGTCTTCTTTTCCACATCATAATTTTCTTCTTCTTTCTTTCTCTATCTATATATAGAACCCTCGTGTCATTTCTTCTTTTTGGTCTCATATAATTAAGGAATTATATACATATAAAATCCAATATAATTTCGCCTATAAAAGAAGGATTACTTTTCCTTGGTAATATATAGGAAGAAGGGGTCATCTTTTTCTTTTTTAGGGATAGGAAAATTTCGTCGATATGGTTCATTTTATATATAGCATAACAATCTTGGGCAAGAGTTTATGATCATATATGTATTCCAACAAGGAAGGAGGATTTTCAATGCGGGATATAAAAACATATCTCTCTGTAGCACCCGTGCTAAGTACTCTATGGTTTGGTGCTTTAGCAGGTTTATTGATAGAAATTAATCGTTTATTCCCAGATGCTTTGTCATTCCCTTTTTTTTAATTCTAGTTATTGCTATGGGAGGGATAGATTTCTTCGTGATATGACAAAATTTGATCCTTTTCAATCTTTTTTTAGTATCGGAAGGAAAAAGAAAGAAAAGATGGATTGGGTTGAACCTCAGAGTCATTAAAAATTTGGTAAACCCCATTTTTGAAAATAGAAATTCAATTTAAAGGGGTACCCAAGCTAAATAAGGCCTCAGAAATCAGAGCATAGAAAAGGCGGGGCTGGCTAATTAAATGAAAGGATTTCGAACCAAAATCTTTGCTAATTCGACAAGGATTGTATTCTTTAATTATTTCTCTATTTTTTATTACTTAATTAAAGAATAAAAAAAAATTATTCTAATGAATTTTATTCTTCTTC
>NW_028259952.1:0-29683 GCF_056163025.1 Triticum urartu | reverse complement strand
TAACACTTCATTGGGTGGGATGGCGGAACAAACCAAAAAAATTGTCTTATTTGGTAAGTTTATAAATTAACAAATAAGACAGGAAAGAGTAAATATTCGCCCGCGAAATTCTTATTGAATTAGAATACTTTACCGCGATTCAATAAGAGTAAAAATAAGGATTTTTTTAAGAAGGATTACATTATCTATAAATATAGAATTTAGATAAATATACACACACATCTGGATATATTCTAGATCTTCTTTTTTGACTATATATTATATTTTTCTGTTTTAACAAATTCAATATAAAAAAAACCGAACTTTTTCTATTATCTATTAATGTGTATCTATCCGTACCGTAATATTTTGGAATATTATGAATTAGAGAAATTTACATGCTTTCTGATTCCATTCGCGAGGAGCTGGATGAGAAGAAACTCTCATGTCCAGTTTTGCAGTAGAGATGGAACTAAGAAAGAGAACCATCGACTATAACCCCAAAAGAACCAGATTTCGCAAACAACATAGAGGAAGAATGAAAGGAAAATCCTGCCGAGGCAATCGTATTTGTTTTGGTAGATATGCTCTTCAAGCACTTGAACCCGCTTGGATCACGGCGAGACAGATAGAAGCAGGACGAAGAGCAATAACACGATATGCACGTCGTGGTGGAAAAATATGGGTACGTATATTTCCCGACAAACCGGTTACACTAAGACCCACGGAAACACGTATGGGCTCGGGAAAGGGGTCCCCCGAATATTGGGTATCCGTTGTTAAACCTGGTCGTATACTTTATGAAATGGGGGGAGTATCTGAAACTGTAGCTAGAGCAGCTATCTCCATAGCTGCCAGTAAAATGCCCATACGAAGTCAATTTATTCGATTAGAGATATAGAACCCTAAAAGGGGTATGGAAGATAAAAAAAAATGCTCGGTTTTTCTTTCTGGAAAGACAATATTTCTTTCATCCTTTTGCATTGAAATAACAAATTGAAATCAAAATAATATGATTCAACCTCAGACCCTTTTAAATGTAGCAGATAATAGTGGAGCTCGAAAATTGATGTGTATTCGAGTCATAGGAGCTGCTGGTAATCAGCGATATGCTCGTATTGGTGATGTTATTGTTGCTGTAATCAAAGACGCATTGCCCCAAATGCCTCTAGAAAGATCCGAAGTAATTCGAGCTGTAATTGTACGTACATGTAAAGAGTTCAAATGCGAAGACGGTATAATAATCCGCTATGATGACAATGCTGCGGTTATAATTGATCAAAAAGGCAATCCAAAAGGAACTCGAGTTTTTGGCGCGATTGCCGAGGAATTGAGAGAATTGAATTTTACCAAAATAGTTTCATTAGCTCCTGAAGTATTATAAATACTAGTAGGCGAAATTGAGACCAAAGAATTAATTTAGTAGATTGTGTTTTACGTATATGTTTTAAAATCCAAAATGAAAAAAAAAAAAAGAAAACATGTTGATTATAGAAAAATTAGGAGGAACCTAGAATTAGAGTCTTATGGGCAAGGACACTATTGCTGATTTACTAACCTCTATAAGAAATGCGGACATGAATAAAAAAGGAACAGTTCGAGTAGTATCTACAAATATTACCGAAAACATTGTTAAAATACTTCTACGAGAGGGTTTTATTGAAAGTGTTCGGAAACATCAGGAACGTAACAGATATTTCTTGGTTTCAACTTTGCGACATCAAAAGAGAAAGACTATAAAAGGAATATATAGAACAAGAACCTTTTTAAAGCGTATCAGCCGACCCGGCTTACGAATTTATACCAACTATCAAGGAATTCCTAAAGTTTTGGGTGGAATGGGAATTGCTATTCTTTCTACTTCTCGAGGAATAATGACAGATCGAGAAGCTCGACTAAACAGAATTGGGGGAGAAGTCTTATGTTATATATGGTAATCGCCCCGCCTATAGTGCTCGAATTCTATCTCGCCCTTCCTATTTTTAAAATAAAAATAGAAAAATAGGAGAAAAAAAATATGACAGAAAAAAAAAATAGGAGAGAAAAAAAAAACCCGAGAGAAGCAAAAGTAACTTTCGAAGGTTTAGTTACGGAAGCCCTACCCAATGGAATGTTCCGCGTTCGGCTAGAGAATGACACCATCATCCTAGGCTATATTTCAGGAAAGATACGGTCTAGTTCTATACGAATACTGATGGGGGATAGGGTCAAAATTGAAGTAAGTCGTTATGATTCAAGCAAGGGACGTATAATTTATAGACTTCCCCATAAGGATTCGAAGCGTATCGAAGACTCGAAGGATAGCGAAGATTTGAAGGATAGCGAAGATTTGAAGGATACCAAAGATTCAAAGGATTAGGTTTTTCTTTTTTTTTCTAGGGTAATAAATTCTAAGTTCTAAAATTCAAGCGAAGAGACTTATTTTTTCCAAAAGATTAGATTCATAGTTTAAAAAAGGATACGGAAATATGAAAATAAGAGCTTCCGTTCGTAAAATTTGTACAAAATGTCGACTGATTCGTAGGCGTGGACGAATTAGAGTCATTTGCTCTAATCCGAAGCATAAACAAAGACAGGGGTAATCTTTCGAAAAAGAACTTTACTTTCTAAAAAGTAAAAAAAAGTACCCGCGGAAATGTTCCAATTCCAAATAAAATAATTTCATTTAAAATAATTAAA
Organism: Triticum urartu; assembly: GCF_056163025.1. Classification (NCBI taxonomy): domain Eukaryota; kingdom Viridiplantae; phylum Streptophyta; class Magnoliopsida; order Poales; family Poaceae; genus Triticum; species Triticum urartu. Next base: position 27,025 of record NW_028259952.1, on the reverse strand, counting down.
GTAAAGGGTTTATTTTACCCTGAAACGGATATCTTTGTATCTTTTTTTCTTTTTTTTATTTCTAACTCATATTTATGAGATAATAAAATATGGCAAAAGCTATACCAAAAATTGGTTCACGTAAGAAAGTGCGTATTGGTTTACGTAGGAATGCACGTTTTAGTTTACGGAAGAGTGCACGTAGAATAACAAAAGGGGTTATTCATGTTCAAGCTAGTTTCAACAATACCATTATAACTGTTACAGACCCACAAGGTCGGGTGGTTTTTTGGTCCTCGGCCGGTACTTGTGGATTCAAAAGCTCAAGAAAAGCATCACCCTATGCTGGTCAAAGAACAGCAGTAGATGCTATTCGTACAGTAGGTTTGCAACGAGCAGAAGTTATGGTAAAGGGCGCTGGTAGTGGAAGAGATGCCGCATTACGAGCCATTGCTAAAAGTGGTGTGCGATTAAGTTGTATACGCGATGTAACACCTATGCCGCATAATGGATGTCGACCGCCTAAAAAAAGACGTCTGTAAAAGAATTAACCCGCTTTCAACTTTCATTTCAAGAGAAATAAACGATTCAATGATAAAATAATAATACTAGTCTATTATGGTTCGAGAGGAGGTAGCAGGATCCACTCAAACACTACAGTGGAAGTGTGTTGAATCAAGAGTAGATAGTAAGCGCCTTTATTATGGTCGTTTCATTCTGTCCCCGCTTAGAAAAGGTCAAGCGGACACCGTCGGTATTGCCTTGCGAAGAGCTTTACTTGGAGAAATAGAAGGAACATGTATCACACGTGCAAAATTTGGGAGCGTGCCGCACGAGTATTCTACAATAGCAGGTATTGAAGAATCCGTACAAGAAATTTTACTAAATTTGAAAGAAATTGTATTGAGAAGTAATCTCTATGGAGTTAGAGACGCATCCATTTGCGTCAAAGGTCCTAGATACATAACTGCTCAAGATATCATCTTACCGCCTTCCGTAGAAATCGTTGATACGGCACAACCTATAGCTAACTTGACAGAGCCCATTGATTTCTGTATTGATTTACAGATCAAGAGAGATCGTGGATATCAGACAGAACTCAGAAAGAACTATCAAGATGGAAGTTATCCTATAGATGCTGTATCCATGCCTGTTCGAAATGTGAATTATAGTATTTTTTCTTGTGGGAATGGAAATGAAAAACACGAGATACTTTTTCTAGAAATATGGACTAATGGAAGTTTAACCCCTAAGGAAGCACTTTATGAGGCTTCTCGTAATTTGATTGATTTATTTCTTCCTTTTCTACACGCGGAGGAAGAGGGCGCTAGTTTCGAAGAAAATAAAAACAGGTTTACTCCACCCCTTTTTACTTTTCAAAAAAGATTAACTAATCTAAAGAAAAACAAAAAAGGAATTCCATTGAATTGTATTTTTATTGATCAATTAGAATTGACTTCTAGAACGTATAATTGTCTAAAAAGGGCCAATATACATACACTATTGGACCTTTTGAGTAAGACTGAAGAAGATCTTCTGAGAATTGACAGTTTTCGTATGGAAGATAGAAAACATATATGGGACACTCTAGAGAAGCATCTCCCAATTGATTTACTTAAGAATAAACTCTCGTTTTAAATCCATTGCAATTTTTTTTCTTCTTCTTTTTCGAGTTAGAATAAAAAGAAAACAATTTAGCATCTTTGGTACAATCTATATTTTCGCGAAATGGATCATAATAAAATGGATTTTAGGTATCTAGGGAAGATTCACTTGGAAGTAACTATTTCCTAGATACCTATGGTACTTCACGGTTGAATGAATCAAAAAATATCTAAAAAAGACCTAAAGTTAATGATTTATCAATGGGTAATGTTGCTCCAATACCTAACCAAAGAGCTACTACAGTACCGATTAAAAAAACGGTCGTAGCTACTGGGCGGCGAAATGGATTTTGGAATTTATTGACATTCTCTAGAAAAGGTACTGTCAATAAGCCTGTTGGCACAGAAACCATTAAAAGAACGCCCAATAACTTATTGGGTACCGTACGGAGTATTTGAAACACGGGAAAGAAGTACCACTCGGGTAATATTTCCAGAGGAGTTGCAAACGGATCTGCCGGTTCACCAATCATTGATGGCTCGAGAACCGCTAAACCTACATTACATGCAATAGTACCTAGAATTACTACTGGAAAAATATATAAAAGATCGTTGGGCCATGCGGGTTCCCCGTAATAATTATGTCCCATCCCTTTAGCTAATTTAGCTCTTAATACAGGATCATTTAAGTCTGGTTTCTTTGTTATTGGGATAGGTGAACTCTTTAGGATCCATCCCCCAAAGGAACCGGACATGAGAATTTATCATCATCCGGCTCGAGCAAGAGTGAAAGAAATAAGACCGCGGAAGATCCTTAATAGAATTAAGGTTTATAATGACTCAATGACTCTAGGCAAGAAAAGCTTTATCAGATTCTCTTTTCCGAAGTTGCACCTACAACTACTCATTGAAAATAATCCTATTCTTATGGGTAAATGCTCAATATCCAAGTGGGCTTACAAATTTGATCATGATCAATTGCTTTGTGGATTGTCTCATGTCTCTTGATTAGTTGGTATTTATCCCCTCAATATCGCAAGTTTCTTACCTCCAAACAAAATATTTACTTGTTACTAATAAAAAATCAAAAAGTTTAGCCTACATTCTTCCTTAGATCCCTTCTTTTACTCCGATAGTATTGCGGATCACAATCGATGCAAAGAAAATGAATGCATTTCCATACTATAATAAAAAGGTAAGTGTAATAAATAGAGAACTGGATCATGTCACATGACTTATTCCATTTCTACTCTATGGGATCTTACGGAGCCTGTTCATGGATGACATGGTTGCGGTATGATCATAGAAGATATTCTCCTCAAGTGAACCAGCCTATCCTTCCTAGGTAGGGGACTTACATGTTGATTGGATGCGGAGACACCTTTGGTTGTGAATTCTAATGTGGCAGATCCAATTCTTTATCTGCATGGCCAAATCAATAATTCAAGTCACACACTCCCATAATCCGCCTTTTTTCTTTCGTAAAATTAACTTCAACTATTTGTATTGTATAAAAATACTTTGGAGTTGAAGAGAAGTATCCAAATGACATGTGTTATTTTACAATAACCCATGCTTGTAGCAATGAAATACCAAAACCTACCCGATATGATATATGATAATTATAATTCTCTATGATATGCCTTCCCTATAAAGGACCCGAAATACCTTGCTTACGTATCATTGGAAAGTGCATTAACATAAATACGGCAGTAAGCAGAGGCAGTACAAAGGTATGTAAACTATAAAAACGAGTCAAAGTGGATTGGCCCACACTAGCACTTCCGCGTAATAACTCCACTAAAGGCGATCCTATTACCGGAATGGCGTCAGGTACACCTGTCACAATTTTGACTGCCCAATAGCCAATTTGATCCCAAGGCAAAGAATAACCAGTTACACCAAATGATGCAGTCAAAACAGCCAAAACCACACCTGTGACCCAAGTTAATTCGCGGGGTTTTTTAAATCCCCCTGTGAGATACACACGAAATACATGCAGGATCATCATTAAAACCATCATACTTGCTGACCATCGATGAACTGATCGGATTAACCAACCAAAGTTGGCCTCGGTCATTATGTATTGAACCGAGGAAAAAGCCTCTGTAACGGTTGGTCGGTAGTAAAAAGTCATAGCAAAACCGGTAGCGACTTGTACTAGAAAACAAGTAAGTGTAATTCCCCCTAAACAATAAAATATGTTGACATGGGGAGGAACATATTTACTAGTTATATCATCTGCAATTGCCTGAATCTCAAGACGTTCCTCAAACCAATCATATACTTTATTGAGATAGGTAACTAACCCGAGTCCCCCTCTAAGAGCCGTATATGAAAATTTCATCTCGTACGGCTCAAGCAGAAACACAAAAATTTTCAACGAATATTAGAAAAAAGGTTCAAAACTTCATCAGCCACTGAATTGGGTCGATTTGCCTTGAAGATATCAAATAAGAAAAATCCGGAATATCTTCTTTGTGATGATAATGCCAAAAAATCTCAAGTTGGCGCGTCTTTCTTTCTTCCTTTCCCTTATGTTGGTCATTAGAGGCTTCTTGACTTTTCTCTTCCCTATAAAGGATTTGTTTTTTTATGCGTAATATAGAAATTATCTTGTTGAGATCCTATGAATCAGTTCAATTAAAACCTTAGATTCATACTAGAGCCACGATGATTTAGTCTCAAGCTAAACAAAAGGCAAGGGTTCTTCGAATAAGAACCGCTTGATAATCATTTATTGAATCAGTGTAATGACTCGACAAAATCGAGAGAAAAAAAGTTGTCTTTTGGGCAAACAAAATTGGAAGGAAGAAAATTTCTTTTTTATTTTTATTTAAGAACTACTTGAATTTTTCAGTCTGGTTGCGAGGTCTTAATAGTGAGTATGAATCATAGTTCCATTTTTTTTTGATCCACTCTATCTATTTCGTGTTCCAGATACTAGAATAAATAATATCTGACGAATTAGAATCATCTTGATAGAGATAACAGGCCCTTTCTATGTATTATCAATAGGATCAATTCTAACAAGTCACACACTCATATTCCAGAGATACCGAAACAAAAAAATTCCGCGGTCGAACTACCATAATATCTAGAAATGTAGATCTTAAACTAGAAAGGCTTTTTTGGATGGAAAAACTCTGACTTCCTAGTTTTAGTTAGTAGAAACCTAATTGGTTAAAATTCCGTCCAGTAAAACGGAAGAATTATAAATTTCTAAAATGATAGATAGGAATATAGCGAATAAAGCCATTGCGATCCCCATAAAAGGAGTAGTCCCCCAACCCGGGGCGACTTTCCCATATTCCGAATTCAAGGGTTTCAGTAAACTACCTGCACCAGTTCGTTTTGGCCTAGGTTTAGAACTATCTTCAACGGTTTGTGTAGCCATAAATTCTATTTAATCATTGGTGTTGACTTTGTATACTATTCCGTTGTAGTTGTAAATACACGATCTTTTCGTAGATCCATTGTAATCTTGAAATTCTATAAAAATGGAAACAGCAACTTTAGTCGCCATCTCCATATCTGGTTTACTTGTAAGCTTTACTGGGTATGCCTTATATACCGCGTTTGGGCAACCCTCTCAACAATTAAGAGATCCATTCGAAGAACACGGAGACTAATTTAAGTAAGAAGTCTCCCAGATAGGGGGACTTCTTACTTAAATGAAATTATTTTATTCTTTTAGTTGGAGTTGGTGGAACCTTAGGTGGTTCTCGGAAGAAGATAGCGAAAAAAATTATCCCTAAAGTCGAAACTAAAAGGAACGTATAAACCAATGCTTCCATAGATTCGATCCTGGTTTATTTACAATTATAACTTCCACACCTATTCATTTGTCATTTGGGATAATTTCCCATATAAAGAAAGAAAAAGAGTCAAAGAAAGGATGGGAGATGTTTCCCATGTCAAATCAAAAAAGAGAGGTGAAAGATACTATAACAATGTGTATCAAACTGCCTGTTTCCTTGTAGTTGGATCTCCCACTTTTTGGAATGTTCCAAATTCCACTTGAGCATCCAAATCTGGATCAATACCAGCAAAAACATCTCGGAACAATGTTCTAGCGCCATGCCAAATGTGTCCGAAAAAGAAGAGCAAAGCAAAGGTAGCATGACCAAAAGTGAACCAACCCCTTGGACTGCTGCGAAAAACACCATCAGATTTCAAAGTAGCCCGGTCTAATTCAAAAATTTCCCCTAATTGAGAACGCCTCGCATATTTTTTTACAGTAGCAGGATCAGAATAACTTACTCCATTAAGTTCGCCACCATAGAACTCCACCGTTACACCTACTTGTTCAACACTATATTTGGATTCTGCTCTTCTAAAAGGAACGTCTGCTCTAACAATTCCCTCCTCATCTACCAAAACAACCGGAAATGTTTCAAAAAAAGTAGGCATACGGCGTACAAAAAGCTCACGTCCTTCTTTATCTCTAAAGACGGGATGTCCTAACCATCCAACAGCTATTCCATCCCCATTGTCCATTGAGCCTGCTCTGAATAATCCCCCTTTTGCCGGATTATTACCAATATAATCATAAAAGGCTAATTTTTCGGGAATTTTAGACCAAGCTTCTGATAAACTAAGATTTTCGGCTAAACCATTGCTAACTCTTCGATATATTTCTTGCTGAAAGTATCCCTGATCCCACTGATAACGAGTAGGCCCAAATAATTCGATTGGGGTCGTTGCTGACCCATACCACATAGTTCCAGCAACTACGAAAGCTGCAAAAAAAACAGCAGCGATACTACTGGAAAGTACAGTTTCAATATTGCCCATACGTAATCCTTTATATAGACGTTGAGGCGGACGGACACTAAGATGGAATAAGCCCGCTAATATACCCAATGTACCCGCAGCAATATGATGAGAAGCTATTCCCCCCGGAACAAAAGGATCAAAACCTTCTGCACCCCACGCTGGATTTACAGCTTGTACTTTTCCAGTTAGTCCATAAGGATCGGATACCCATATCCCAGGACCATACAAACCCGTTACATGAAATGCCCCAAAGCCAAAGCAAGCCACCCCTGCAAGAAATAAATGAATTCCAAAGATCTTGGGCAAATCCAAAGAGGGTTTTCCCGTCCGCTCATCAGAGAATATTTCTAGGTCCCAATATACCCAATGCCAGATCGCTGCCAAGAAACACAAGCCAGAAAACACAATATGCGTACCTGCCACACCTTCATAACTCCAAATACCCGGATTTGTTACAGTTCCTCCTGAAATACTCCAACCACCCCACGAATCCGTTATTCCTAAACGAGTCATGAAGGGAATTACGAACATACCTTGTCTCCACATTGGATCCAGAACAGGATCAGAGGGATCAAAAACTGCTAATTCGTATAAAGCCATTGAGCCAGCCCAACCAGAAACTAGAGCTGTGTGCATTATATGCACCGCAAGCAATCGACCCGGATCATTCAATACGACAGTATGAACACGATACCAAGGCAAACCCATGGAAATACCCCTTTAGCAAAGAAAAATAGACACGATGTCGCTTTATTTTATCGCATTGAAAAAGACTATCCATATCCTATGTACCTAACCCTTCTAGGGGATTCTGTGTCAGAAAGCGCGAATATTTATTTCATTCCATTAAAAATAAGAAGCCAATTCTGTTCATAAGAAGAAAGAGAAGCAGATCTATTCTATACTCGATAAGTGCCAATATGCAATGGGTAACTTGGCCAATTTGGAAAAAACGAAGAATAGATCGCTACCCCTCTTTGTTTAGCATTCAAATCACCCATTCCCTTTTCTTTATTCAATCTGTCTTACATTCCTTATATGTATAACCTTTCAATCTACGTATTAATAGAATCTATAATATTCATATAGAATAAGAATAAAAATTAAGACAATAAACTGCGGATTCTTTCTTTCTGTTCCATTCTTACGTTTCCATATTAAAGTGTGGTTTTCTTACTTAAATTTAATAATATTAATCTAATATGCCCATTGGTGTTCCAAAAGTACCTTACCGGATTCCTGGAGATGAAGAAGCGACTTGGGTTGACTTATACAATGTTATGTATCGAGAAAGGACACTTTTTTTAGGTCAAGAGATTCGTTGCGAGATCACGAATCATATTACAGGTCTCATGGTATATCTGAGTATAGAAGATGGAATTAGTGATATTTTTTTGTTTATAAACTCCCCAGGCGGGTGGCTAATCTCAGGAATGGCTATTTTTGATACGATGCAAACGGTGACACCAGATATATATACAATATGCCTCGGAATAGCCGCCTCCATGGCGTCCTTCATTCTGCTTGGAGGAGAACCCACCAAGCGTATAGCATTCCCTCACGCGAGGATTATGCTTCACCAACCTGCTAGTGCTTATTATCGGGCAAGGACACCAGAATTTTTACTAGAAGTAGAAGAGTTACACAAAGTTCGCGAAATGATCACAAGGGTTTATGCAGTAAGAACAGGCAAGCCTTTTTGGGTTGTATCCGAAGACATGGAAAGGGATGTTTTTATGTCAGCAGACGAAGCCAAAGCTTATGGACTTGTCGATATTGTAGGGGATGAAATGATTGACAAGCACTGCGATACTGATCCAGTGTGGTTTCCAGAAATGTTTAAGGATTGGTAGTGTCCGGATTTCTTGTAAAGTTATTTCACAGCTAAATTCGTGTTTTCCTCGATTTAATAGAAAATAGAAAGACTTCATGATGAGCAATCATCAGGTTAAGATGGATCTAAACCAATCCATTTTTTTCTATATACATACAACATGCCGACGGTTAAACAACTTATTAGAAACGCAAGACAGCCAATACGAAATGCTCGAAAAACGGCCGCGCTTAAAGGATGCCCTCAGCGTCGAGGAACATGTGCTAGGGTGTATGTGCGACTCGTTCAGATCATGACTTCAAACAAATATAAAAAAAATTGAAGTATCCATGATTAGTACCAATGAATAGGATATAGCTTCTCTATCCTAGATTTCTATGGTATATGGAATTTATGGTTTCCTTTGGTGCAAATCCAATTATCTAAATTGGAAATAAGAAGCAATTCTCCCATTGGTAGCAAATGGTTATCCATTAAGCGGAGGAAATAGTAATAAAAAGAAAAAGGCTTATGCTCCTTTATCTTAAAAGAACGGACTAACAGGGTCAGCTACTTAGCCAACTTTCATAATTAAATACCGTCACTGTATGGATAACTCTTATTGTGAAAAGAGCTATTTACTCTATAATGGATAGGTAGAGCCAAAGAATGTGGACTATACAAGTTCGCAATACCTTTTGATGAAAGAAAGGGCTCCGGTGTATAGAGAGGGCCTCACCGTTTAAAAGGGAACCATAGAAACGATGGAACCCACTATTTTTTTTAGTATTATTAGAATGAATTTGTTATTTCGTATAGAAATAACTGAACGGAGTGGAATAAAAAATCGTGGTTGGGAAGGTTACTATAGCAAAAGCCATTGGAATTAATATTTTATATATCGGAATAATTAGTTTTGTTATTAATGAGAAAAAGGGTGGCTAAAAGAAGAGAAATCATTAGTTATTCATTAAGGTTAATTTGATTCAATGACCAGAGTTCCGCGAGGATATATAGCCCGGAGACGACGAACAAAAATGCGTTCATTTGCCTCAAACTTTAGAGGGGCTCATTTAAGACTTAATCGAATGATTACCCAACAGGTAAAAAGAGCTTTTGTTTCCTCTCATCGAGATAGAGGTAGGCAAAAGAGGGATTTTCGTCGTTTGTGGATCACTCGGATAAACGCAGCAACGCGGGTATATAAAGTATTCGATAGTTATAGTAAATTAATACACAACCTGTACAAGAAGAAATTGATTCTTAATCGTAAAATGCTTGCACAAGTAGCTGTATCAAATCCAAATAATCTTTACACGATTTCCAATAAAATAAAGATCATCAATTAAAGGTATAAATAAAGTAATATACTGGAATAATAAAAGATGAATTCCCGGAGAGGGAACTCCGGGAAGATACAATAAATTAAGATTAAGTGGTAGGAATCAACGAGCTGGATTACTTTCTTTATAATATATATAGGTCTGGCCCTTTCGAATTCGAATAAAACATCAACAATCGGAACTTAAGTTCCGGTTGTTGTTTCTTAAATTTTGGTTGTTGTTTCTTAAGTTTCGATTGGAATTGTACTTTTGCGTTAATTGAGGAATATGTCTATTTTTTCTGGGTCTAGAACCTGTAATTATTGAAATTGACTGGGCTTGAAATTGCTTTTCGTTCTCATAGTTACGAAACGGTAAGAAAGATAAAATACGAGCCTGTTTTATAGCAAGAGTAATTAATCGTTGTTGTTTCAAGGTTAATCTATTTATTCGTCTCGATAATATTTTTCCTTGTTCACTAATAAATCTATTAATTAAACTCATGTTTCTATAATCAATTCGATCTCCCGGGCCAATCCGGGGACGCCTACGAAAAGGTTGTTTAGATTTACGAAAAGGTTGCTTGAATTTACGAAAAGTTTGCTTGGATTTACGAAAGGGTTGCTTGGATTTATTAAAAGTTTGCTTGGATTTACTAAAGGGTTGCTTAGATTTAAGAAAAGGTTGTTTAGATGTATACATGATTTATTCCTTATTTAAAATTTGAAAATTTGAAAATTCACTTCTTTATTTTATTAATTTAGGATCCAGAAGAAGTAGTTTTTCTTTGATCCATATCTTATTTGATTCATATTATAGTATATGAATACCCTCTATACATATGAAATAATATCTACCGGAAATCAGATGAGTTGATTTGTATTTTGTATTCTATACTATGTTTTCTTTATATATTAAATATGAAGTTCTTACTCTTTCTGTTGTTTGGAAAGATCAAACACACGATGTTCCTATTTCTTTATTTCGTGATGAGTCGTATGCTTGCGACAATAACGACAAAATTTTTTGAATTCTAATTGTCCGGGTGTATTGTGGCGATTCTTTTGAGTACTATATCTAGAAATCCCCGTCGATTCCTCATTGGCACCTTTTCGAACACAACTGATGCATTCCAAAATAACTCTGATTCTAACATCTTTTCCCTTGGCCATGAACCTCCTTTTCTTTTTGGATTGACTTAACTTAATTCTTCTACTTATTCTTTTATTCTTCTATTTTGAATCCGAAGAAGAAGAATAAAATTCATTAGAATAATTTTTTTTTATTCTTTAATTAAGTAATAAAAAATAGAGAAATAATTAAAGAATACAATCCTTGTCGAATTAGCAAAGATTTTGGTTCGAAATCCTTTCATTTAATTAGCCAGCCCCGCCTTTTCTATGCTCTGATTTCTGAGGCCTTATTTAGCTTGGGTACCCCTTTAAATTGAATTTCTATTTTCAAAAATGGGGTTTACCAAATTTTTAATGACTCTGAGGTTCAACCCAATCCATCTTTTCTTTCTTTTTCCTTCCGATACTAAAAAAAGATTGAAAAGGATCAAATTTTGTCATATCACGAAGAAATCTATCCCTCCCATAGCAATAACTAGAATTAAAAAAAAGGGAATGACAAAGCATCTGGGAATAAACGATTAATTTCTATCAATAAACCTGCTAAAGCACCAAACCATAGAGTACTTAGCACGGGTGCTACAGAGAGATATGTTTTTATATCCCGCATTGAAAATCCTCCTTCCTTGTTGGAATACATATATGATCATAAACTCTTGCCCAAGATTGTTATGCTATATATAAAATGAACCATATCGACGAAATTTTCCTATCCCTAAAAAAGAAAAAGATGACCCCTTCTTCCTATATATTACCAAGGAAAAGTAATCCTTCTTTTATAGGCGAAATTATATTGGATTTTATATGTATATAATTCCTTAATTATATGAGACCAAAAAGAAGAAATGACACGAGGGTTCTATATATAGATAGAGAAAGAAAGAAGAAGAAAATTATGATGTGGAAAAGAAGACAGGAATTGTGTACAATGGCATTGTACAACAATTTAATTTGGAAAAGGGATGTAGCGCAGCTTGGTAGCGCGTTTGTTTTGGGTACAAAATGTCACAGGTTCAAATCCTGTCATCCCTACCTATTACTTCTTTCTTCTTTATAGGCAGTAGCGACGAGATCAATTAAAGTAAAGTGGGTATAACTTGAATTTGTGGAGACTATACGTACGTGAGATACATTAGGAATAGAAAAAGATTTTCTTTTTGAATGAATGAAAGCGCTCTTAGTTCAGTTCGGTAGAACGCGGGTCTCCAAAACCCGATGTCGTAGGTTCAAATCCTACAGAGCGTGATTCCATCTATTTTATGTCGAAGCAGAGTAAAATAACTTAACAAAATTGAATTGTAACTCCAATTTCAATTTGACCTCCTCTCTGGTCTGGAGGAGGTCAATCAAAAAAAAAAAATGACTCAATCAAAGATCCAACTGATCCCCACGCCTGTATTGCAAATACGCAGTCACGAATAATCCCGCTAAAGTAATAGGAATTAGGCCTAAGACGATTCCAAATAGAAAAACTTCAATCATTTCGATTTGTTCGAGGGGATAAAAAAAGAGGTACGATCTATCCCTAAATAGTACTCTAAATTATCCACGAATCTCAATGACCAAGAAAAGAATTCCTAATTAGTCTGGAAAAGAGTCGTAGAATGCCAGGAATCCCAAAGAAAGATTTTTCTTTTCTGAATTATAATTATTCAGTCAATTCAAATAAGGCGTATCTTGTTCAAGCCAATAAATAGAGCTGGGGTTATAGTTAAAGCAGCCAGTAGAAAACCAAAATAACTAGTTAAAGTAAGCATGAAAGAGTTAAATTCCATTTATTTTTTTTTACTACACTACATATGTTGGTAAAGCATTTACCTAAGTTATGGAAAATTCATAATTCATCAGTTATTTTAGATAATACTAAAAAACAAGATAGAGTAAGATACAGAAGTGTAAAAGAAAGTGGATTCATCAGATGATACATGAGTCCCTAATTCCGAATCAAGAGATTTGTTGTGGAATTTGTCAATTGAGTAAAGTAATAATATTAAGAACTAGATCATCTAACCCCATTGAATGAAAAAAAGAAATTCAATTTTCAGGGAAATTTTTGAATAAGAGATAAATAAACAATTGAATTTGAAAAAAAAAACTTCTTTCTATTTTGGATAATTTCTTTTTCAATAGGACCCTCTTTTTGGAGTGAACGATCGAATATTCCCCTATTCCTTCTTATTTTAACTGATTGTATTCCATATGGAATAAGAGGAGAACAAAAGCATTCCACGACCTGCCAAGGGGCTGTTAAAAAAAAAAAAAAAAGAAAGCTCTTCCTTGAATTTACTTTATTTTTATTCCTTTTTCGAACTCCAACCAAAGTAGATTCGAAGACGAGTCACTTCAATTATCCTTTTAAGTTCTATTCTATCTTCTGTCTTTCCCTATTTCATCTCGTAAAGTTCCGCGCTCGCAGTTTGGTCAAGAAAGTTAGACCTAATCCAACAAACAATACAAGGATGAATTACGAATTATGAAAGGATAGATTTCACATATACTTGTCCTTGTATTGTGTCAGTATGAGAATATCCTTCCTAAATTATTTATCCAAACCTATTGATCATTAACTTAGATTTTCCCAAGATTTTGGCTGCTATTCCGAATTACTCTATTATTCCGAAGCCAATGAAAAGTAAGTAGAACCTACAAAAATGGGGTTTTCTATTGATGCCTTGAATAACATATAGCTTACCTATAGACAAAAAAAAAATAAAAAAGTAATTATGTTTCGGAACCAGGCAAAACCAGATTGCTGTGCCATAGGAAGGATAGCTATACTAATTCGGTATACTCAAAATACACCTTTGGTACAAAATTGACAATCTCACAAGGATGAAATATCAGTAATTTTCTATTTACTGGTCGATCCCATCTTTTACGGAATCAATTCCTTTTTTGAATGTACAAAAATTTTGGGAGTTCAGCATGTCTGGAAGCACGGGAGAACGTTCTTTTGCTGATATTATTACCAGTATTCGATACTGGGTTATTCATAGCATTACTATACCTTCCCTATTCATTGCGGGTTGGTTATTTGTCAGTACGGGTTTAGCTTATGACGTGTTTGGAAGTCCTAGGCCAAACGAGTATTTCACGGAAAGCCGACAAGGAATTCCGTTAATAACCGACCGTTTTGATTCTTTAGAACAACTCGATGAATTTAGTAGATCCTTTTAGGAGGCCCTCAATGACCATAGATCGAACCTATCCTATTTTTACAGTGCGATGGCTGGCTATTCACGGACTAGCTGTACCTACTGTTTTTTTCTTGGGATCAATATCAGCAATGCAGTTCATCCAACGATAAAACAAATTCCAACTATAGAACTATGACACAATCAAACCCGAATGAACAAAATGTTGAATTGAATCGTACCAGTCTATACTGGGGTTTATTACTCATTTTTGTACTTGCTGTTTTATTTTCCAATTACTTCTTCAATTGAGAGAAAGAAAGAGACTAATAAGAATTCTCTTATCCCATTTGGAAGGATACCATCCTTATAACTACCCATGACTGTTTTTGTCTCTAGCATGACCAATTGATAAAATGTGGAGGAAAGTAGGGGAAATGGCCGATACTACTGGAAGAATTCCTCTTTGGCTGATAGGTACTGTAGCTGGTATTGCTGTGATTGGTTTAGTAGGTGTTTTCTTTTATGGTTCTATTCTGGATTGGGTTCATCTCTATAGTAATCGGAGGGACCAGATTGTAAACATGAAAAAGTAGGAGCTTAGCGGGTCCTTACCCCCCTTTATCTGATTAGAGCGGAAAGGACCCGCGGAATTTTTATTTTACTCTTATAACGCGAATTGAATCTATTCGATTCACTCTTATGAAGCAACAAGAAAAAGAGATCACTCGAGGATCCAATATCTTATTCCACGAAGGAAGTATCCTGAAAATCCTTGATTTAGTTTCGAGTAATAAACTAATAAAACCTTAATCAAAACTATTCAACTAGCCTAAAAATAAAAAAACCTTCAATGGAAGAGTTTACTTTTTTTTTGCAAAATTTCTGTAAATTTGAAGTTGAACTTAATTAAACAAGCCAAGCAATTTGCTCACAATCACAAGAAATTTTTCCCCCGCCATATTTTCTTCCCCTCTGTTTGTCCACTACCTCGGCTAAACCTAAGCAAAAGAAAAAGAGGTCCAAGAGACAGACCCGAATAAAGAAGAAATAGTAATCTTTGACGAATTAGGAAGAAAAAGGATTCTTATTTTGATACAAGAAGAATCGGCACAAGAAAAAGGCTTTTTCTTGTGCCGAATAGACGATTAAGAAGACCTGCAATCCCTCCGAAAAAGAAGAAATTTTAATTTGATTGTTCTCGCCTTTGCCTTGGATTCTCTTCTTTTGCATGGGATATAAATAAGGAATTCCAGACATCTCATAAACAAAAAGCAGTCTAAACAAAAAAAGGATTTCCAAAATAGATCATAGATAATTCTAGCAATTGCCAATAAATCGAGGCTTTTTACCAACTTGATGGTAAGAAATCCCGGGACCTAGAAATTCATTTCGTACAATTGAACCTTTTCAAACTGTTTCTTTTTGAGAACCAAAAAAACTTGTGCCAAAATAACGGATGCGAAGAAGAACAAAAGGCCTTGGACACGTAATGGATCCTGAAGCACGATTTCTGCGTCCCCCTGACCAAAACCTCCCACATTAGGATTGCTTGTTAATGGTTGATCAAGCTTGATGGATTCCCCCTCTGAAACAAGAAGTTCTGGTCCGGGAGGTATAATATCAATCACTTGGCGTCCATCTGATGCATCAACTATGGATATTTCATACCCCCCCTTTTCTTTACGTAGTATTTTTCTTACTATACCTGTTGACGTAGCATTATAGACTGTATTGTTACTCTTGCTACCATCAGGATAGATCTGTCCTCTTCCTCGGTTTCCCCCTACATATATGGGATATTTTAAGAAATGAGCATCTTTCTTCGTAGCAGGATCAGGGGAAAGAATGGGAAAGACAATTTCACTATATTTCTTACCGGGAACAGGGCCTATCACAAGAATGTTTTTTTTATCGGGACGATAACTCTGAAAAGCAAGATTTCCTATCTTTTCTTTTAACTCAGGGGAAATACGATCGGGCGGCGCTAATTCGAATCCCTCGGGCAAAATAAGAACAGCACCTACATTCAACCCTCCCTTTTTTCCATTAGCAAGAACTTGTTTCAATTGCATATCATAAGGAATTCGAAGAACTGCTTCAAATACAGTATCGGGAAGCACAGCTTGGGGAACTTCAATATCGACGGGCTTGCTAGCTAAATGGCAATTGGCACATACAATTCGTCCAGTTGCTTCTCGTGGGTTTTCATAACCCTGCTGCGCAAAAATGGGATATGCATTTGAAATAGATGTCCGAGTTATTACGTATATCATGATCGATACAGAAATCGATCGAGTTATCTGTTCCTTTACCCAAGAAAAAGTATTTCTATTTTCCATGTCCAATCGCAGATCCCAGAATTTCTACAATAAATTAGATAGGTAGCTAAGCTAATCTAGTTCCCTATACACGAATCTGTTGTCATTCTACTGCAACAGTTGTACTGCAATGATGAATACCTTAAAGTAGGTATAAATAGAAAGAATTTTGCTAAAATGGAAAAGGGCTTTCTTTCTAAAAAAAGATGCTTGCTAATTTGATTAATATTAATATCGGGAGATCAAATGAATTTATGCTTCACTAATTGAATGATAAATGACTACAAGCGAAGGAGATAGACGATTTAAACAAAAAAAGACCCAAAATTTCAAACATGTATCTAGAATTACTGGAAAACTACAAACAAAAATAGTGAAAATAAGCTCGTTAGGAGCCCATCCAAAATCGTTGTAGACCCAACGAATTACTAGTTCCCAACCACGGGTGGAGTGAAATCCAACAAAAAAATCAGTAACTAAAAGAATAAAAAAAGCTTTTATTGAGTCATTTAAATTATAGAAGAATTCCTGAACCCAAGAATTCAAAATGACAAGTTCCTCTTTACCCAGAAAAAAAGAACCACTTAGAATAGCCAAACAGATTATATTTGTCGAGAAATGCAAAATGGTATGGAGATGATCCTCATTATTTATTTTGACCCATTGTATTATTTCCTTGTGTATTCCTGTAGGAGGTTTTTGTACATGTGTCTTTAGTTTCCCTTTTATCATCTCGTCCAAGAGAGAAAGTTCTTCTAATTCTATGAATCTTTCTAGAATCCTTTTCTCTTGAATATCAGTTAAGAGAGTTTCGGATTGCCTGGTATTCCACCAATTCTTAATCCAAAGTTCCAGACATTTGTTAAATGAGGAAGAGACCCCCCAAGGCAAAAGTACGATAAATACAAGATATAGTAAAGAAGGCAATGCTTTCTTTTTTTTCATTTTTGATCTGTAAATGGAGTTGTTAATGAATATGCTTCATTCGCTGACTCTATTCCATTCCCTGACTCTATATGATGATATTTCTATTTCATGATATTTCTATTTCTTTGAAGCAAAAACTCTATAGGTTTGATACCCTGTATCTATTCTTCTTTTTTGTATATTAGTTATTAGTGGAATTTCAGTGCATTGGGTTCTTTCTTAGATCTAGATGGAATGAAATAGTGAAATAGAATAAAAAAAAAGCCCTTTCGGATGAAAAAGGAAGAATAGTATGCGATATATCTAACTTGGATAAAAAAAAATTAAAAGCAAATTTCTCTTATCCTCGTTTGTTCCTTCCTTTAGATAAATACTTAAAAATCCCCTTACAATAACAAATCCAATTTAGAAGGGACTTCCTCCCTGTGTTGAGAAAACTTTTCTTCTTCCAATTCTTCTTTTCTTCATTCAACTCAGTTCAAAAAAGATACCTCAAAATACTTCAATTGGTACGCGCAAGAAATAGGCCAATTCGGCAGCTTTTTGTTCAATTTCTCGTGGAGTAAAAAATTTATCATCAGTACGAGTCAAGGGAATGATCCCCTGGCCCCGGATTTCCATATAAAGAATACGACGAGGATAAAGACCCTCTTTAACCTGAATTCTAATTGATTGGATATCCCGCATAAGGAATCGAAGGAAGACGCGACGTTTTATTCCAGGGAATCCCCAACGAAAAATGCACACTATTCCCTCTTTTCTATCGAATCGGTCATAACCACTACCTACATTCCACAAAATAGTACACCACAAGTAGGAGCTAATGAATAGGCCTGCGATTCCGTAGAAAGACATCACGACCCCCTGCGGAAAAAAAAGAATTTCTTGAGATGGAAGTATAGATATAATATTCTTACCAAGATAACTGGAAATCCCAACCGATAAGAATCCTAGTGAACCTAGAAAAAGAATACAGGCCCAGAAAAAATTACCCCTTTTTCGAGAACCTTTTAGAAGTTCTACCCATATGTGTTCTGATCGCCAATTCATATTAGATATACTAAATCCAGCAGCGGTCGATTGAAATTGAGAGAATAAGCTAAATAATTTTGACTTTACTTTTTTTGATTCTGAAATCGCCTTCAGCAACTAGTACTCCTGTGAAATAATAGGTTAGATACATTGACTTTCTATTCAAAAAATATTCGTTGATTCAATTAAAATAAATAAAATAAAACTCGCTATACCTGGCTCTGCATATTCATGCATTTATGCTCGTAGCCTATATCCGCATCCATAACCGTTTTTCATTTGTGTGTAGAAAGTGTGTGTAGAAAAAGCCACATACCCTACCATATTATATTACTTACACTAAAAAATACTAGACAATCTTATTTTTTTGCACATAAAGAAATAAAGAAGTCATTGCAATTGCCGGAAATACTAAGCCTACTAAAGGCACGAAAATAGAAGGTAAGTTTAAATCCGTCATGGAATAGGTGTCTCAATTCAAATTTACTATTTCTATCTAGTCGAAAAATATCTTAAGATTCTTATGATATAATTAAGTATATCTATTATAAGGAATATTGACTATTGTATTGTATTTTTTATTTTTAGTTTGAAAAATATTCTGTAAAAAAAATGAAAGGATAATAAGAAAATTCCAAAAAAGGAGAACTAATTAAAAAGATTTTATTTTGATTTTCCCATCCTCATGGCCTTTCTATCTTTCTAATCTAATTTGAAATTGGATTCAAAAGAAAGCGGTTAGAATTTACTTCCTGCATACATACTTCTCTAGAAGCGCATACAATAATGCGTGGTAAAGGCGGAAAAATAGTATATTCAATCAAAATCAAAGGGCAAATTATCTTACCTACTATAGATCCCCTACTACCCTCTTAGACTTTAAAAGGCGATATACCACCCAAAGAAAGGGTATGAAAATGCCGGGTGGAGTTAGCTTTTCGACGAAGACCTGTCCCGTGCAGCGAAGCCCTGTTAGTAAGACCCCCCGCAATAATGGATTATAGAAGAATATTATTCCAAATACTCCTCTGGACGCATATAGTAGCATTGCGATTCCGAATCTTTTTTATTTATGAATATGAACAGAAAAAATTCATTGTATCGTTGGGTCGGAGCGGAGGTTTGGTCCAGAAAAATTAGAAACAAAACGTCTACTCTACCGCATTGAAGTCTATAGCGCTGTATTTCCACGAAAGTATAATTCTTACCATCAGGATACGATCCTTTCTTTTGAACTAAACGTCTCTACGATGGGTCCAGGTTCTATGTCCAATCCCAAATCAAGGATTTCTCGCTCTTGATCGGAGTCATAAACTAAAAAAAAACTACCTTTTTATCCTTTTTCTCAAGGTTATAGAAAACTTCCTTATCTAGTTCTAGCATTTTGAAAAAAAAAAAATGCTTCTTTTTTTACACACAGTTCGAGTCACTTGTTGACTCACGATTACGCCTGTTAAAAGTTTCAAACGTCCTCTTTTTTGAAATTGAAAGAGAGTCCTATAAAAAGGTCTAACTTCCAAACTATGTCTTTTTTCATTCATTCTCCTTTAGTTTTTTTCTCTATCTAGAAGTGGAATAGAATAACCCGGTTGAAGGGTAATGATCATACGTCTGTAATGCATTGTATGGCCCAGAATAGGTCCTATTCTTCTACCTTTTCCAGGTAGTCGATGGCTATTCACAGCTACCACCTTAACACCAAAGAAGAGTTCGACCCAATGCTTTATTTCTGTCTTAGTGAATCCCGATTCGACATTAAAAGTATATTGATTCTTTCCCAATAAACGAAGACTTTTTTCTGTAAATACTGCGTATTTGATTCCATTATCATTATCATATGATAATACTATATTTTATTATTTTATTATTTTATTTGTATTTCTTTATTGTATTATACCTTAATATATATATTCTAGATATATAGAATAGACGAATCTCAATTTGTCAAGTCTCATGATCATATCATGATCTATTTTTATTCGGCTCAATCTTTTTTTTCTAAAAAAGATTGAGCCGAGTTTAATTGCAATCAATTAGAAGAATAAAGAAGAATTACTGCATTTCATAACTGATTTTTTTCTCTTTTTATTTCGTTTCTTTTTTATTTATACCTTCTTTATCTTTAGTTTTATCTAGTTAATCAATAGTATCTACCGGCTCGAACTCGAATTTGATCGCCTTCCATACTTCACAAGCTGCGGCTAGTTCAGGACTCCATTTGCAAGCTGCTCGGATAATTTCATTACCTTCGCGAGCAAGATCGCGCCCTTCGTTACGAGCTTGTACACAGGCTTCTAAAGCCACTCGATTAGCTGCTGCACCAGGTGCATTTCCCCAAGGATGTCCTAAAGTTCCTCCACCAAATTGTAATACAGAATCGTCCCCAAAGATTTCGGTCAGAGCTGGCATATGCCAAACATGAATACCACCTGAAGCTACCGGTATAACACCTGGCATGGATACCCAGTCCTGAGTGAAAAAGATACCGCGAGCACGATCTTTTTCAATAAAATCATCGCGCAATAAATCAACAAAACCTAAAGTCATTTCGCGTTCCCCTTCTAACTTACCTACTACTGTACCGGAGTGGATATGATCTCCCCCAGACATACGCAATGCTTTAGCTAATACACGGAAATGCATACCATGATTTTTCTGTCTATCAATAACTGCATGCATTGCACGGTGAATGTGAAGAAGTAGGCCATTGTCGCGGCAATAATGAGCCAAAGTAGTATTTGCGGTGAATCCCCCAGTTAAGTAGTCATGCATTACAATAGGAACCCCTAATTCTCTTGCAAATACAGCTCTCTTAATCATTTCTTCACATGTACCCGCAGTCGCATTCAAGTAATGCCCCTTGATTTCACCGGTTTCGGCCTGTGATTTATAAATAGCTTCGGCACAAAAGACAAAACGGTCTCTCCAGCGCATAAATGGTTGTGAGTTTACGTTTTCATCATCTTTGGTAAAATCAAGTCCACCACGTAGACACTCATAACACGCTCTACCATAATTTTTTGCGGATAATCCCAATTTTGGTTTAATAGTACATCCCAATAAAGGACGACCGTACTTGTTCAACTTATCTCTTTCAACTTGGATACCATGAGGCGGGCCTTGGAAAGTTTTTGAATAAGTAGGGGGAATTCGTAGATCCTCCAAACGTAGAGCACGTAGGGCTTTGAAACCAAATACGTTACCTACAATGGAAGTAAACATGTTAGTAACGGAACCCTCTTCAAATAGGTCTAATGGATAAGCTACATAACAGATCCATTGGTTGTCTTCCCCAGCAACAGGCTCGATGTGATAGCATCGTCCTTTGTAACGATCAAGACTGGTAAGTCCATCAGTCCAAACAGTTGTCCATGTACCAGTAGAAGATTCGGCAGCTACTGCAGCCCCTGCTTCTTCGGGCGGAACCCCAGGCTGAGGACTTACTCGGAATGCTGCCAAGATATCAGTATCCTTAGTTTCATACTCTGGGGTGTAGTAAGTCAATTTATAATCTTTAACACCAGCTTGAAATCCAACACCTGCTTTAGTTTCTGTTTGTGGTGACATAAGTCCCTCCCTATAACTCTTGAATTAAGAATTCTCACAATAACAGGGTCTACTCGATGTTAATTAGGCGTAAATGAAACTTTAGCAAAAATCTCGTAAAACAAAAAGGATATTCAATTAATATAATATCAACTCATTAAAGAAAATTGAGGGCATGCTTAGGTTAATGAATATGTTTCATTCATATATAATGCGTACACCCTGTGTATGTTCTATCCTATAGGAATTCCAATATAGGAATTCGATAGGAATTGAGTTGTTGTTATGGTAAGTTAACACGGTTCGTTATTAAACCATGGATTTGATTTACCAAATCCATAATTATTGTATACTCTTTGATAGATATAGCGCAACCCAAATTAATTCCTAATCCTTATTTTACAAGTTCTTAATAGTTCTCTTTTCTTATTTTGAATGCAAATACCTAACTAAATACTAATAAAATTCTTTGTTGACAGCAATCTATGCTTCACAGTAGTATATATTTTGTATATCGAAGTCCTAGATAGGAAAGTAGAGTAGGCACAGATCCTCCACAAAAGGCAAAATGTATATGAAAAAAAAGATTGATTGAACTTTCCAATGGACTCATTCCATGAGTAAACGATTGAATGGGATTCGCTTGGGCAACGAAATCAAGTCCTGGTCCCCTTTTCTCTCTTATTGAATTAACTAATTCATTTCCTTTTTACTTTTGGATTTTTTTTGATTTGATTTGGCATTATTCAACAATAAAAAAAGAAAAATTTCGACAAATTCCTTTTTTTTAATTATGTGATAATTATGAGAACCAATCCTACTACTTCTCCTCCCGGGGTTTCCACAATTGAAGAAAAAAGTACAGGTCGTATCGATCAAATTATTGGACCCGTGCTGGATGTCACTTTTCCCCCAGGCAAGTTACCTTATATTTATAACGCTTTGGTAGTCCAGAGTAGAGACACTGCCGATAAGCAAATTAATGTGACTTGTGAGGTACAACAATTATTAGGAAATAATCGAGTTAGAGCTGTAGCTATGAGTGCTACGGACGGGTTGATGAGAGGAATGGAAGTGATTGACACGGGAGCTCCTCTCAGTGTTCCGGTCGGTGGAGCTACTCTCGGACGAATTTTCAACGTTCTTGGGGAGCCTGTTGACAATTTGGGTCCTGTAGATAGTAGTGCAACGTTCCCTATTCATAGATCTGCGCCTGCCTTTATCGAGTTAGATACGAAATTATCCATCTTTGAAACAGGTATTAAGGTCGTCGATCTTTTAGCTCCTTATCGACGTGGAGGAAAAATAGGACTATTTGGGGGGGCTGGAGTAGGTAAAACAGTACTGATCATGGAATTAATCAATAACATTGCTAAAGCTCATGGGGGCGTATCCGTATTCGGTGGAGTAGGGGAACGGACTCGTGAAGGAAATGATCTTTATATGGAAATGAAGGAATCCGGAGTAATTAATGAAAAAAATATTGAGGAATCAAAGGTAGCTCTAGTCTATGGCCAAATGAATGAACCACCGGGAGCTCGTATGAGAGTTGGTTTAACTGCCCTAACTATGGCGGAATATTTCCGAGATGTTAATAAGCAAGACGTGCTTTTATTTATCGATAATATCTTTCGTTTTGTTCAAGCAGGATCAGAGGTATCCGCTTTATTAGGGAGAATGCCCTCCGCAGTGGGTTATCAACCTACTCTTAGTACAGAAATGGGTTCTTTGCAAGAAAGAATTGCTTCTACTAAAAAGGGATCTATAACTTCGATTCAAGCAGTTTATGTACCTGCAGACGATTTGACCGACCCTGCCCCTGCCACAACATTTGCACATTTGGATGCTACTACCGTACTTTCCAGAGGATTAGCTTCCAAGGGTATTTATCCAGCAGTAGATCCTTTAGATTCAACCTCGACTATGTTACAGCCTCGGATCGTTGGCAACGAACATTATGAAACTGCGCAAAGAGTTAAGGAAACTTTACAACGTTACAAAGAACTTCAGGACATTATCGCAATTCTTGGCTTGGATGAATTATCGGAAGAGGATCGTTTAACTGTAGCAAGAGCAAGAAAAATTGAGCGTTTCTTATCACAACCGTTCTTTGTGGCAGAAGTTTTTACTGGTTCTCCAGGAAAGTATGTTGCTCTTGCGGAAACTATTAGGGGATTTCAACTAATCCTTTCCGGAGAATTAGACGGCCTACCTGAACAGGCTTTTTATTTGGTGGGTAACATCGATGAAGCTAGCACGAAAGCTATAACCTTAGAAGAGGAGAACAAATCGAAGAAATGAAATTAAATCTTTATGTACTGACTCCTAAGCGAATTATTTGGGATTGTGAAGTGAAAGAAATCATTTTATCCACTAATAGTGGCCAAATTGGCGTATTACCAAACCACGCCCCCATTAACACAGCAGTAGATATGGGTCCTTTGAGAATACGCCTCCTCAACGACCAATGGTTAACAGCGATTCTGTGGAGCGGTTTTGCGAGAATAGTTAATAATGAGATCATCATTTTAGGAAATGATGCGGAACTGGGTAGTGATATTGATCCGGAAGAAGCTCAAAAGGCACTTGAAATAGCCGAAGCTAACTTGAGTAAAGCTGAGGGTACGAAAGATTTGGTTGAAGCGAAGCTCGCTCTCAGACGAGCTAGGATACGAATCGAGGCTGTCAATTGGATTCCCCCATCCAATTGAAGACAATCCAGTGGTTTATAGTTGATACAAAGAAAAAGGGAAGAGGGGTAGAAAAAGTTATTAGATAGCGAAGCGAAGTAAGTCCAATGCTATCTAGTAATTTTTCTACCTACTTACCTACTATTGGATTTGAACCAATGACTCCCGCCGTATGAAAGCAATACTCTAACCACTGAGTTAAGTAGGCAATTTATCACCACAAAGGAAGACCCATTACTTCGATCGATTATATATTGAATCCCTTTTCTAAGCAATACCGCTCTGTTATTGGTCTGTTATATACTAAATACTAAACTAAATACTAAACAGATACAGATCAAAGGGGTATCCTCTGGCATTAGAAAATATTCATCTTGACAAGAAATTATCTATATGTTAAGATATCTCTGATAAGGGCTATAGCTCAGTTCGGTAGAGCAACTCGTTTACACGTGCGCCAATGCTTTTCAAAGGAGCTTATTATGCAATGAACATAATCGATCTTATTGCAAAATCAATGTCTTACTTCATAGATTCGAGAGAATAGGAGAACAGTAGCCTGACAAACAGTCGGTTCAGTCCGATTCAGGTGCCAATTCAGGTGCCTAATCAAATAGAACCCTTATGGATTTGCTAGTTGATAAGGTAAATATCCAGCCCACTAAATGCTAGGCGTAATGAGGATAAGGGCCTCCAAAAAACTTCTTTTCGTTCTATGAACTTTAAGGTGTATGAAGTCTCATAGTTAACTCTTGCAGTGGAACGATAGAGACTCCATTTCACTTAGGTTGATTTAATTTAGACCGGAGGCAGACCTAAGTCAAGGTAATCCTCCTTTGAAACACTTTGGTATTGCTCCTAGATAGATCATAATACAAAAAATCAATCAGAGCACAGGGAGCCATCTCATTATCTTTCCGTAAAGAAAAACTATGGTGGACTAACTGATCTTTAAATCAGTTTATGAAAGAGCCCAATGCAAAAAAATGCATGTTGGGTCTTTGAAACAGTTCAAATCATTTCGATAATAATCCGTTTGATCTGTTTTACCGAGAAGGTCTACGGTTCGAATCCGTATAGCCCTAATATGCCCTTTTTTAGATTTTAGGATCTCTATCCTATGTTTTCTTTAGTTTAGTATAGTTTTCATTTTCTCATTAGTATTTGTTTATAGACTGGATAGGCGCCTGCGACATAGAATAGAGATAAAAGCATTACCAAAGGCTCATTCATCGAAAATCAAAATCATACAGACAGGAAAAGAAAAACGAATTTCTATCAAATCAATAGAAGAAAGGATCCTTTCCCTGATTTGAATCCCGTCCTCCTTCAAATAGGATATCTCTAGACTTCCCTATAATAACTGCAATGATTTTATCCATTTTGCGAATTCCTACTTTGTTTTAAGTATATTTATTACTTTGTTTATAGATACATTATGTAAATTGATCAACTTTAAATAGAAAAAATAAAGTAAAGAGTAAATAAGAAAACAGAATATTCTGTCTCATAGTTCTGAAATAGAGTTCTTTATTTTTATTTTATAGTATTACTTCTCATTAATTATACTGCATAGATTAGTCCTACTATCTTAATTAGGTTCTAATTTAGTAGTATTCTCATTTTTATTTAATAGTCTCTTATTATTTTATTATTAAATATTAAATAAAGGATAGAGCTATTCTTTTTTCTAGAGATTCTAGAGAAAGCGAGACAAAGTGAAACGAGAAAGTTTTCTTTATATAAGAATTAGATCTACATACACCATATCTAAATAGAATGGAAATCCAAAAGAAAGGGAGTTGGGATTCCATTGGATGAATCTTTAAAGAAGATGCAGCACAGAGGAAACAAAGGCTAAACTTAAACTAAGCGCTTTTGTTTGAACAAAAAAGATTCTTGTTTCACCGAGGAAAAGAGAGAAGTTCTGGATAAATTGACAATGCTGAATTGAATTGACTAATTTAAGTTCCGCCTATTCCACATTAATGGGAGTACATTATGTTTCTGCTTCACGAATATGATATTTTTTGGACATTTCTAATAATAGCAAGCCTTATTCCTATTTTGGCATTTTCGATTTCAGGACTTTTAGCCCCGGTTAGTGAAGGACCAGAGAAGCTTTCTAGTTATGAATCGGGTATAGAACCCATGGGAGGGGCTTGGGTACAATTCCGAATACGCTATTATATGTTTGCGCTCGTTTTTGTTGTTTTTGATGTGGAAACCGTCTTTCTATACCCTTGGGCAATGAGTTTCGACGTATTGGGTGTATCCGTTTTTATCGAAGCTTTGATTTTCGTGCTTATCTTAGTTGTTGGTTTAGTTTATGCATGGCGAAAAGGAGCCTTGGAATGGTCTTAACTGAATATTTAGACAAAAAAAAAGAAGGAAAAGATTCTATTGAGACAGTTATGAATTTGATTGAGTTTCCCTTACTTGACCAAACAAGTTCCAATTCTGTTATTTCAACTACACCAAATGATCTTTCGAATTGGTCAAGACTCTCCAGTTTATGGCCCCTTCTATACGGTACCAGTTGTTGTTTCATTGAATTTGCTTCATTAATAGGCTCACGATTCGACTTTGATCGTTATGGATTGGTACCAAGATCAAGTCCTAGGCAAGCAGACCTAATTTTAACAGCCGGTACGGTAACAATGAAAATGGCTCCCTCTTTAGTGAGATTATACGAGCAAATGCCTGAACCAAAATACGTCATTGCTATGGGAGCCTGTACTATTA
>NW_028259951.1:0-29691 GCF_056163025.1 Triticum urartu | reverse complement strand
AAATAGCGAGAATTAGGATTCTTGATCCCTCTCAATCTCTCTTTCAATTCGAGGATCCAGAGAGGTGTTTTCATAGTCATCTCCGAATATTTGCCATCTCGGAATATTTTCGATTTCATTTTTCTATGATATGTCTTTCTATATGAAAATTGGTTATTTACGATGTACGATGATCCCTGTTAAGCATCCATGGCTGAATGGTTAAAGCGCCCAACTCATAATTGGTAAATTTGCGGGTTCAATTCCTGCTGGATGCACACGAACGGGAACATTCCATAAGTCTATTGGAACTGGCTCTCTATCCATGGAATCTCATCCATCATCCATACATAACGAATTGGTATGGTATATTCATACCATAACATAAGAACAATAAGAACTCGAATTCTTATCGATACTGGAACTCAGAGCATAGGAGGGAAAGTCGATTTATGGATGGAATCAAATACGCAGTATTTACAGAAAAAAGTCTTCGTTTATTGGGAAAGAATCAATATACTTTTAATGTCGAATCGGGATTCACTAAGACAGAAATAAAGCATTGGGTCGAACTCTTCTTTGGTGTTAAGGTGGTAGCTGTGAATAGCCATCGACTACCTGGAAAAGGTAGAAGAATAGGACCTATTCTGGGCCATACAATGCATTACAGACGTATGATCATTACCCTTCAACCGGTTATTCTATTCCACTTCTAGATAGAGAAAAAAACTAAAGGAGAATACTTAATAATACGGCGAAACATTTATACAAAACACCTATCCCGAGCACACGCAAGGGAACCGTAGACAGGCAAGTGAAATCCAATCCACGAAATAATTTGATCCATGGACGGCACCGTTGTGGTAAAGGTCGTAATTCCAGAGGAATCATTACCGCAAGGCATAGAGGGGGAGGTCATAAGCGCCTATACCGTAAAATAGATTTTCGACGGAATCAAAAAGACATATCTGGTAGAATCGTAACCATAGAATACGACCCTAATCGAAATGCATACATTTGTCTCATACACTATGGGGATGGTGAGAAGAGATATATTTTACATCCCAGAGGGGCTATAATTGGAGATACTATTGTTTCTGGTACAAAAGTTCCTATATCAATGGGAAATGCCCTACCTTTGAGTGCGGTTTGAACTATTGATTTACGTAATTGGAAGTAACCAATTAGGTTTACGACGAAACCTAGAAATCGATCACTGATCCAATTTGACTACCTCTACGGGATAGACCTCAACAGAAAACTGTTGAGTAACGGCAGCAAGTGATTGAGTTCAGTAGTTCCTCATAGAAAATTATTGGCTCTAGAGATATGGTAATATGGAGAAGACAAAATTGTTTGAAGCACGCACAGAACCGGAAGCGCCCCTTGTTTCAAAGAGAGGAGGACGGGTTATTCACATTTAATTTGATGGTCAGAGGCAAATTGAAAGCTAAGCAGTGGTAATTAAGACCCCCGGGGGAAAATAGGGATGTCTCCTACGTTACCCATAATATGTGGAAGTATCGACGTAATTTCATAGAGTCATTCGATCTGAATGCTACATGAAGAACATAAGCCAGATGACGGAACGCAGAGACCTAGGATGTAGAAGATCATAACATGAGCGATTCGGCAGATTTGGATTCCTTTCCTATATATCCACTCATGTGGTACTTCATCATATGATTCATATAAGATCCATCTGTCTAGAGATCGTCATATACATCTAGAAAGCCGTATGCTTTGGAAGAAGCTTGTACAGTTTGGGAAGGGGTTTTTTGAGAGAAAAGAAGAATCTACTTCAACCGATATGCCCTTAGGCACGGCCATGCATAACATAGAAATCACACGTGGAAGGGGTGGGCAATTAGCTAGAGCAGCAGGTGCTGTAGCGAAACTCATTGCAAAAGAGGGTAAATCGGCCACTTTAAGATTACCATCTGGGGAGGTCCGTTTAGTATCCAAAACTGCTTAGCAACAGTCGGACAAGTGGGTAATGTTGGGGTGAACCAAAAAAGTTTGGGTAGAGCCGGATCTAAGTGTTGGCTAGGTAAACGCCCCGTAGTAAGAGGGGTAGTTATGAACCCTGTGGACCACCCCCATGGGGGCGGTGAAGGGAAAGCTCCCATTGGTAGAAAAAAACCCACAACCCCTTGGGGTTATCCTGCGCTTGGAAGAAGAACTAGGAAAAGGAAAAAATATAGCGATAGTTTTATTCTTCGTCGCCGTAAGTAAATACGTAACTAGGAATATGGAAAATTGCATTTTTGGAATTTGCAATAATGCGATGGGCGAACGACGGGAATTGAACCCGCGCATGGTGGATTCACAATCCACTGCCTTGATCCACTTGGCTACATCCGCCCCTTATCCAGCTAAAGGATTTTTTTCTTTTTTCCATTGATCATTATTCTATTTATTCTGACCTCCGTACTTCGATCGAGATATTGGACATAGAATGCCACTCTTTAAAAAGGAAAAAAGGAGTAATCAGCTGTGACACGAAAAAAAACGAATCCTTTTGTAGCTCATCATTTATTGGCAAAGATAGAAAAGGTCAATATGAAGGAGGAGAAAGAAACAATAGTAACGTGGTCCCGGGCATCTAGCATTCTACCCACAATGGTTGGCCATACAATCGCGATTCATAATGGAAAGGAACATATACCTATTTACATAACAAATCCTATGGTAGGTCGCAAATTGGGGGAATTCGTGCCTACTCGGCATTTCACGAGTTATGAAAATGCAAGAAAGGATACTAAATCTCGTCGTTAACTGAATTCTGAATAGAAAGATTAAGAAGAAAAAAAGATTCAAAATAAAGACAGAAATACCCAATATCTTGCTAGAACAAGATATTGGGTATTTCTGTCTTCAAAAATTCTTATATGTTAGCAGAAAAACCTTATCCATTAATAGATGGAACTTCAACAGCAGCTAAGTCTAGAGGGAAGTTGTGAGCATTACGTTCGTGCATTACTTCCATACCAAGGTTAGCACGGTTGATGATATCAGCCCAAGTATTAATAACGCGACCTTGACTATCAACTACAGATTGGTTGAAATTGAAACCATTTAGGTTGAAAGCCATAGTACTAATACCTAAAGCAGTGAACCAGATTCCTACTACAGGCCAAGCAGCCAAGAAGAAGTGTAAAGAACGAGAGTTGTTGAAACTAGCATATTGGAAGATTAATCGGCCAAAATAACCATGAGCAGCCACAATATTATAAGTTTCTTCCTCTTGACCAAATTTGTAACCCTCATTAGCGGATTCATTTTCAGTAGTTTCCCTGATCAAACTAGAGGTTACCAAGGAACCATGCATAGCACTGAATAGGGAACCGCCGAATACACCAGCTACACCTAACATGTGGAATGGATGCATAAGGATGTTGTGCTCTGCCTGGAATACAATCATAAAGTTGAAAGTACCAGAGATTCCTAAAGGCATACCATCAGAAAAGCTTCCTTGACCAATAGGGTAAATCAAGAAAACAGCAGTAGCAGCTGCAACAGGAGCTGAATATGCAACAGCAATCCAAGGACGCATACCCAGACGGAAACTAAGTTCCCACTCACGACCCATATAACAAGCTACACCAAGTAAGAAGTGTAGAACAATTAGCTCATAAGGACCACCATTGTATAACCACTCATCAACAGATGCAGCTTCCCAAATTGGGTAAAAGTGCAATCCGATCGCCGCAGAAGTAGGGATAATAGCACCAGAGATAATATTGTTTCCATAAAGTAAAGAACCAGAAACAGGCTCACGAATACCATCAATATCTACTGGAGGGGCAGCGATGAAGGCGATAATAAATACAGAAGTTGCGGTCAATAAGGTAGGGATCATCAAAACACCGAACCATCCGATGTAAAGACGATTTTCAGTGCTAGTTATCCAGTTGCAGAAGCGACCCCACAGGCTTGTACTTTCGCGTCTCTCTAAAATTGCAGTCATGGTAAGATCTTGGTTTATTCAAATTGCAAGGACTCCCAAGCACACGTATTAACTAGAATATAGATAATAGAAGGCTTGTTATTTAACAGTATAACATAGACTATATACCAATGTCAACCAAGTCAGCCCAAAGATTAGCTATCCATATAACTAAATTAACCAAACCAATAATTTTGTATTTGTAAATGAAGTGAGTCAAAGTGAAAAACTTTGATGGGTCTTTTCTATATGGGTTGCCCGGGACTCGAACCCGGAACTAGTCGGATGGAGTAGATAATTCTTCCTTGTTACAATAGAGAAAAATCCCTCCCCAAATCGTGCTTGCATTTTTCATTGCACACGACTTTCCCTATGTAGAAATAGCCAATTTCTATTCCAAAGAGGAAGTTCTACTAATTTTTTTAATTAGTAAGTTGATTCACCTACTCTTTATTATAATAAAAAGAACATTTCAGAATGAAAAATAGAAAAGTTTTTTCTTGATCATTTATCAACCCTTTCCTGTTTCTTAATTTCGTCTAATGATTAATTAAGAGGGTTGACCAGGTCATTGATACGTATAATATCCAAATACCAAATACGCTCAGTGTGTGATCCACAGAAAGAAAAAAGAGTTGTTTTGGTGAACATCAAAGAAAAAACTTGCTCTTCTTCCATAAAAAATTCTTCTAAAAATGCCGAACCCAATCGTTGCATAAAAGTTCGTACCGTGCTTTTATGTTTACGAGCTAAAGTTCTAGCACATGAAAGTCGAAGTATATACTTTAGTCGATACAAAGTCCGTTTTTTCGAAGATCCACTATGATAATGAAAAAGATTTCTACATATCCGACCAAATCGATCAAGAATATCCCAATCTGATAAATCTGTCCAAATGGGTTTACTAATAGGATGCCCCGATC
Source organism: Triticum urartu (assembly GCF_056163025.1). NCBI lineage: Eukaryota > Viridiplantae > Streptophyta > Magnoliopsida > Poales > Poaceae > Triticum > Triticum urartu. The sequence continues at coordinate 24,840 of NW_028259951.1, read as the reverse complement.
CAGTACAAAATTGAGCTTTTGATAAGTATCCTATGAGGAGAGTAGCGGGGACTATGGTATCGAATTTTTTCATTCGAGTATCTATTAGAAATGAATTCTCCAGCATTTGATTCCTTACTAACAAAGAACTTTTTTGTACACTTGAAAGGTACCCCATAAAATCGAAGCAAGAGTTTGCTAATTGGTTTATATGGATTCTTCGCGGCTGAGTCCAAAAACAGAAATAATATTGCCAGAAATTGATAAGGTAGCATTTCCATTTCTTCTTCAAAAAAAAAGTGCCTTTTGATGCAAGAATTGCCTTTCCTTGATATCGAACATAATGCATAAGAGGATCCATAAAGAACCATAGGGTTTTCCGAGAAAAACCAGGGTACATTATCCCAAAATGTTCCATCTTCCTAGAAAAGTGGATTCGTTCCAGAAAAGTTCCAGAAGATGCTAATGGTAAGCAAGAAGATTGTTTACGAAGAAACAACAAAAAAAATTCATATTCTGATACATAAGAGTTATATAGGAATTGAAATAGTCTTTTATTTTCTTTTTGAAAAAAAAAAATGGATTTCATTGAAGTAATAAAACTATTCCAATTCGAATAATAGTTGAGAAAGAATCGCAATAAATGCAAAGATGGAACATCTTGGATACGGTATTGAAGGAGTTGAACCAGGATTTCCAAATGGATAGGATAGGGTATTTCTATATGTGATAGATAATCCAAATGCAAAAATTTGTCTTCTAAAAAGGGAAATATTGAATGAATAGAGCGTAAATTCTGAAACTTTGGTATTTCTTTTTCTTTCAGACAAAAAAATTCCCGTAGCGAGAATGGGATTTCCACAACGATCGCAAACCCTTCAGATAGAATCTGAGAATAAAACTCAGAATAAAAATAATTTTTGTAATCCAATAATCGATCTTGGTTAGGATGATTAACCGAGTTATCCAAAAAATTCTGCTGATACATTCGAATAATTAAACGTTTCACAAGTAGTGAACTAAATTTCTTGTTATTACAACTAACAACTATTTCCACAGGTTCAGAACCATTTAATCCATAATGGTGGGCAAATGCATAAATATATTCCTGAAAGAGAAGTGGGTAGACAAAGTATTGTTGACGAGATTTATGTTTTTCTGAATACCCTTCGAATTTTTCCATTTGTATTTCTACTTGAATCAGAGAGAAGAAGCATTTCTCGGTTTATCGAATGATGATACATAGTGCAATATGGTCAGAACAGGGTGTTGCATTTTTAATACAAACCCTGGAAAGAAAGGGAGTCTAATCCACAGATCTTTTTCTGCTCCTTTTCTACCCAATTAGTTTATGTTTGTTCTAATTAAAAAAAAAGAACAGAACAAGTTTTTTATTTTTGCAGGCCAATCGCTCTTTTGACTTTGGAATACAGCCTCTTTATCAATATACTGCTTCTTTTACACATTCAATCCATAACATCCCTTATTCAATCCATAATCAAGAATAATTAGGATTTCTAAAAAAAAAAAGAAAAAATAAAGGGTCCACTCATAGGAAAACCCAACCTTTCCCCGCATCCGGCACTAATCTATTTTTAACGTCTAATTAGAGCGGGGAATCATTCCAATTAGGAAGTTCAGCTCGTTGCTTTTTATTTTACCAGAATTGGAGCCAGGCTCTATCCATTTATTCATTAGACCCAGAAAATCGTAATTTTGGATTCCATTCAAAAAAGATTGATTTTATTACGACATGCTATTTTTTCCATTCATTACCTTTGAGGATCAGTCGTGGTCTTCTAGACTCTACCAAGAGTCTGGACGAATTTGTTGTTTCATCCAAATGTGTAAAAGATCATAGTCGCACTTAAAAGCCGAGTACTCTACCATTGAGTTAGCAACCCAGATAAAAAAAGGATCTTAGATACGATCGAAATCCAAAAATCAATGGAATTACACCGCGCGCTTCTGTCAAAACATTGAACTAGCAAGACATCAAAAGATTTTTTTTATCGACCATGAAAAACACTCAAATGCCAAAACGAACAGGTCCGGTGAAATTCCACTAAAGTAAAGTTAAAAAAAGAGCGACCCTAATCACGATGGCCAAATTCTCCTTATTTTTAGCGATTTTTATTAACAAAAAATATATATTATAAAAAATATATATTATATTGTATGAGAATACATGCAAGAGGAACACCCTTATCATTTGAGCGAAGTGTAGGCGGAAAAATTGAATATGGAGTGAGGATAAAGAGACCCATCTATCTACAAATTCTATTTGTTCAATAGACCTTTGTCAATGGAAATACAATGGTAAGAAAACAAATTAGATAGAAAAAGTAAATAAAATAGGGGCTTATGTTGGATTGGCACGATATAATATAAATCCAAATAGGATTAAAAAAGAGGTAAATTGTGTCTAAATAATTAGACAACTAGGAATACTAATAATCTTCTCCTATCCTATTTTTTGATTCATTTAGTTCTTCAATTAACTCAAAGTTCTTTCTTTTTCTTTAAAGAATTCTGCCTTCCTTAAAATATCATAAACAGTTCTTGTTGGTTGAGCACCCTTTTCAAGGAAATAGAGAATAGCTGGAACATTTAAACAAGTTTGATTCTTTATCGGATCATAAAAACCTACTTTTTGAAGATCTCTTCCTTCTCTTCGAGATCGAACATCAATTGCAACGATTCGATAGACAGCTTATTGGGATAGATGTAGATAAACAACGCCCCCCCCTAGAAACGTATATGAGGTTTTCTCCTCATACGGCTCGAGAAAATGATTCGAATTTCTGTCGATAATAATAGAAATTAGACTATGACGTGCATTAATTTCCTTACAGAAAAAACAAATTTCATTTATACTCATGACTCAAGTGGGCTAATTTTGCCTGACAAACTTCGAAGGCAAAATCCTTCCAAAATTTTTGAGTCGTCTTTAAACTCTTTTCTTTGTCTCATTTCGAACGAATTGACTTTTATTCCTTATTCTAATCCAACTCTGTTGTTGAGACAATTGAAAATTGTGTTTACTTGTTCTGGAATCCTTTATCTTTGATTTGTGAAATCCTTGGGTTTAGACATTACTTCGGGAATTCCTATTTTTTTCTTTCAAAAGAGTAGCAACATACCCTTTTTTCTTATTTCCTTCGATAAAGCATTTATCTCTTCTATAGAAATCTAATAAGAGGGATTGATTCTGATATACTTTTATTGGACTTTCTTCTTATTTTAACCTTTCGATTTATTTCTATATTAAGGATAGACTGACAAAGTTGGCCTAATTTATTAGTTTTCACTAACCCTAGATTCTTTCCCTTGATAAAAAAAATTCTGTCCTCTCGAGCTCCATCGTGTACTATGTTACTTAAACCCAGCGCAAATTTGGTTCGGAACGAATAGAACAGGCTATGTCGAGCCAAGAGCATTTTCATTACTATGGAAAATGATGGATAGCAAAATCCACAATCGATCATGTCCTTCAAGTCGCACGTTGCTTTCTACCACATCGTTTTAAACGAAGTTTTACCATAACAAACATTCCTCTTTTCATTGCAAAGTGGTATAGAGAATTGATCCAATATGGATGGAATCATGAATAGTCATTGGTTTAGTTTTTTTATACTAATTAAAACTTGCTATCTATGGAGCAATATGGATAAAAGAAAGTAAGTATTTATCCGGGAAGCCTCCGCCAAGATCCAATTTATTTAAACCCATATTAAAATTCTATCATATGAATGAAACATAGTTTGAAAAAGACGACTAAACAAGTTTGCTTAAAACTTATTTATTCTTAAATTTCCACCCTCAACGGATGGCTCGAGATGATCAATCTTGAAGTGAGAAAAGAAGGATTGACTCTTCCTCAATAAATAAACTATCAACCTCCAAAAAAGTTTAATTAATTTAATTACTAGAATTAGAATTCTAGTAGTAATATATTTTTTCAGTACCAAAAACAATTAACTATAATAACTAAATAAACTATTCCAATGAAAAGATTGAAAGTTTTTGGTAGTTATAGAATTCTCGTACTTCTTCAACTCGAATACCAAAAGGAAGAAAAAAATATGACTAAGTGATTTTATAGTAGAGGCATATCCTGAATGTGCTTGATAGATCCCATTTTTTCATGAAAATAAAGATAGTCAATTTGACTGGACTTAAGACTTTATTATGTTTTCTGAGAAAGAATAAGATATCATTATTCTCTTTAATAAACTTTTGTCTCGTACGGAATACTATATGATTTCACCGTTTGTTTCATCAGAAACAATCTGGGACGGAAGGATTCGAACCTCCGAGTAACGGGACCAAAACCCGCTGCCTTACCACTTGGCCACGCCCCATTTCGGGTTTTATGCGACACTAATAAACACTAGTATGTTTATTTGTTATTCGTCAATACCATTTCAATTACATAAAAAAGGAGGGATATTCTCTTGCTAGTATTCTACACATGCGGATAATATAGAATCAAAAAAATGCATTGATCATTACATGGAATTCTATTAAGATATTATATGAAAGTCGAATTTATTCCACTCTCATTTGAGAGTGCGAATACAAGGAGGTATTTTGTGTTTGGGAAAGTCCGAAGAAAAAAGATTTTGAATCTGCCTTTTCCTTCTTTCCCTTAAAAAAATAACTCAAGAAAAATCCAATTATTTACTCTACAAGAATGAAATGCTTGTTATGCCTAATATACTTAGTTTAACCTGTATCTGTTTTAATTCTGTTCTTTATCCTACTAGTTTTTTCTTTGCCAAATTACCCGAAGCTTATGCTATTTTCAATCCAATCGTGGATATTATGCCTGTTATACCTCTATTCTTTTTTCTATTAGCCTTTGTTTGGCAAGCTGCTGTAAGTTTTCGATGAAATCTTTAGTACTCTGTATGCCAAATTGAATGATGTGTTCATTCCAAAAAAATTTTAAAATGGGTAAAAGCCGAGAAGTTTTATATTTTTATATTATGAACCTTCGATTCTAAAATTTAAATTCTTCTACATTGAATGGGTAGCTACAGCAATAAATTTGGATCAGCCTTTCTACTCCCCTGCACCTAGGTTGAGCAGGTACCTAAAGGTACCTACACAATACCTAACCACCTAACCCTATTTTTGCTATTGATAAGAGTGCTTATTATAAAAGAATTCTTGCAATTTTTTTCAAGAATTCTTTTTTGCATTTTTAGGTATAAAAAAAAACCATCCTAGTGGATCCGTGTGGTAAGGAAAAACTGGTAATCTATTCCTTAAAAAAAAATCTTGGAGATTATGTAATGCTTACTCTCAAACTTTTTGTTTATACAGTAGTGATATTCTTTGTTTCACTCTTTATCTTTGGATTCTTATCTAATGACCCAGGACGGAATCCTGGACGCGAGGAGTAAAAATTCAGTTTTTTTTTTTCTTATTGGATTTGTTTCGTACATTTATCTATGAGAAAATCCGGGGGTCAGAATTCTTTCCAATTCGAAAGTCCCAAATGATCCAAGGGAGCGGAAAGAGAGGGATTCGAACCCTCGGTACAAAAAAATTGTACAACGGATTAGCAATCCGCCGCTTTAGTCCACTCAGCCATCTCTCCACGTTCCAAAGCGAAAGGTTTCCGTGATATGATATAGGCAAGAAATAAGAAATAACGGTTGCAAAAAACCCCTTTTTTTTCTTTCAAAAGTCTATAAAAATTATATTGCCAATTCCATTTTAATTATATTCTTTTTTCTTAATGTTAATAAAAAAAGAAGAAAATTCTTGTTTTTTCTTTCTAAAAATCGATATTGGCCGAGAGACAATCAAATAGATTTTCTCTTTAGCGGGCATTTCCATATAGGACTTGTTATAATTATAATAAAACAAGCAGGTTATATAAAAAAAACGCTTTTTTTGTCGATTATTTATCAAGAAAGCAAAAAGGGTTCTTATCAAATCCACCATAAAATTGGAAAGAAGCATAAAGTAAGTAGACCTGACTCCTTTAATGATGCCTCTATCCGCTATTCTGATATATAAATTCGATGTAGATGAAATTGTATAAGCGAATTTTTTTTATTTCCTTAGACTTAGACCGCGCAAGACAAGAATTTTTCGCTATTTACGATTTCATATTCTTGTTACTAGATGTTCTATAGGAATAAGAAGAAATCGCAACTCCTTTGCGCTACACATAAAATTGGATTTCGAAGGTCCATTTTTTTTTTTCAGAATCCTCTATTATTTTAGTTCTTCCACCCATGCAATAGAGAGGGAATGGGAAAAGAAGGGTTACTTTTATTTGCATTTTTCCCTTAAAAGATAGACTTTGAAATAGGAGTCTTGGAATAATGCTGAATTCAAAGGTTTATTTCTTTCTATAGTATAAGAAAAACAATTTATTTCTATTTCTATAGTATAAGAAAAACAAATAAATAGTATAAGAAAAACAAATCGAATCAAATTCATGGATTTACCACGACCTCGGTTGTGACTGTGACTCCATAGATAAAAATGGGAAATTTCTCTCTTCGAGACCATTGAAAAAGGGCATTGAACGAGAAAGAAATCGTCCACAGATAATAAAACTATCATATGCCTTGGAAAGTGATATGAGGTGCTCGGAAATGGTTGAAGTAATTGAATAGGAGGATCACTATGACTATAGCCCTTGGTAGAATTCCTAAAGAAGAAAATGATCTATTTGATACTATGGATGACTGGTTACGAAGGGACCGTTTCGTTTTTGTAGGATGGTCTGGCCTATTGCTCTTTCCTTGTGCTTATTTCGCTTTAGGGGGTTGGTTTACAGGGACAACTTTTGTAACTTCTTGGTATACCCATGGATTGGCTAGTTCCTATTTGGAAGGTTGTAATTTCTTAACCGCAGCAGTTTCTACCCCTGCCAATAGTTTAGCACACTCTTTGTTGCTACTATGGGGGCCCGAAGCACAAGGAGATTTTACTCGTTGGTGTCAATTAGGCGGTCTATGGACTTTTGTAGCTCTCCACGGGGCTTTTGCACTAATAGGTTTCATGTTACGCCAATTTGAACTTGCTCGGTCTGTTCAATTGCGGCCTTATAATGCAATCTCATTCTCTGGTCCAATTGCTGTTTTTGTTTCTGTATTCCTTATTTATCCACTGGGGCAATCTGGTTGGTTCTTTGCGCCGAGTTTTGGCGTAGCAGCGATATTTCGATTCATCCTTTTCTTCCAAGGATTTCATAATTGGACGTTGAACCCATTTCATATGATGGGAGTTGCCGGAGTATTAGGTGCGGCTCTGCTATGCGCTATTCATGGAGCGACCGTAGAAAACACTCTATTTGAGGACGGTGATGGTGCAAATACCTTCCGTGCTTTTAACCCAACTCAAGCTGAAGAAACTTATTCAATGGTCACTGCTAACCGCTTTTGGTCCCAAATCTTTGGTGTTGCTTTTTCCAATAAACGTTGGTTACATTTCTTTATGCTATTTGTACCCGTCACCGGTTTATGGATGAGTGCTATTGGCGTAGTTGGCTTGGCTCTGAACTTACGTGCCTATGACTTTGTTTCCCAGGAAATCCGTGCAGCGGAAGATCCTGAATTTGAGACTTTCTACACCAAAAATATTCTTTTAAACGAGGGTATTCGTGCGTGGATGGCAGCTCAGGATCAGCCTCATGAAAATCTTATATTCCCTGAGGAGGTTCTACCACGTGGAAACGCTCTTTAATGGAACTTTCGTTTTAGCTGGTCGTGACCAAGAAACCACCGGCTTTGCTTGGTGGGCTGGGAATGCCAGACTTATCAATTTGTCCGGTAAACTGCTTGGAGCTCATGTAGCTCATGCCGGATTAATCGTATTCTGGGCCGGAGCAATGAACCTATTTGAAGTGGCCCATTTCGTACCAGAAAAGCCCATGTATGAACAAGGGTTGATTTTACTTCCACACTTAGCTACTCTAGGTTGGGGAGTAGGGCCAGGGGGGGAAGTTCTAGATACTTTTCCGTACTTTGTATCTGGCGTACTTCACCTAATTTCCTCCGCAGTCTTAGGCTTCGGTGGCATTTATCACGCGCTTCTGGGACCCGAGACTCTTGAGGAATCTTTTCCATTCTTTGGTTATGTCTGGAAAGATAGAAATAAAATGACTACAATTTTGGGTATTCACTTAATTTTGTCTAGGTCTAGGTGCTTTTCTTCTAGTACTCAAGGCTCTTTATTTTGGCGGTGTATATGATACCTGGGCCCCTGGGGGGGGAGATGTAAGAAAAATTACCAATTTGACCCTTAGTCCCAGTGTTATATTTGGTTATTTACTAAAATCTCCTTTTGGTGGAGAAGGGTGGATTGTTAGTGTAGATGATTTAGAAGATATAATTGGTGGGCATGTATGGTTGGGTTTTATTTGTGTATTTGGCGGAATTTGGCATATTTTAACCAAACCCTTCGCATGGGCTCGCCGTGCATTTGTATGGTCTGGAGAAGCTTACTTGTCTTATAGTTTAGCTGCTTTATCTGTCTTTGGTTTTATCGCTTGTTGTTTTGTATGGTTCAATAATACAGCTTATCCGAGTGAGTTTTATGGACCCACCGGGCCAGAAGCTTCTCAAGCTCAAGCATTTACTTTTCTAGTTAGAGACCAGCGTCTTGGAGCTAATGTGGGATCCGCTCAAGGACCCACAGGTTTAGGTAAATATCTAATGCGTTCCCCAACTGGGGAGGTTATCTTTGGAGGGGAAACTATGCGTTTTTGGGACCTTCGTGCTCCATGGTTAGAACCTCTAAGGGGCCCCAACGGTTTGGACTTGAGTAGGTTGAAAAAAGACATACAACCTTGGCAAGAACGACGCTCAGCAGAATATATGACCCACGCTCCTTTAGGCTCTTTAAATTCCGTGGGTGGCGTAGCTACCGAGATCAATGCAGTTAATTATGTCTCTCCTAGAAGTTGGTTATCAACTTCTCATTTTGTTCTAGGATTCTTCTTTTTTGTGGGCCATTTATGGCATGCAGGAAGAGCCCGAGCTGCTGCAGCAGGTTTTGAAAAGGGAATCGATCGTGATTTGGAACCTGTTCTTTACATGAACCCTCTTAACTAAGATTTTCTTATTTATACCTGTTCTACTTTTTTTCTGTTCTGGCTCGGTTATTCCATCTAGCCGAGCCATTCATTCCTTTTTATGAAAGAAAGATAAGGGACAGAAAAAAAAAATAAATAAAAATGAAAGAAACAAACGTATTCAATAAGCAAAAGGAGAGAGAGGGATTCGAACCCTCGATAGTTCCTAGAACTATACCGGTTTTCAAGACCGGAGCTATCAACCACTCAGCCATCTCTCCACAGCCTAATCCTTATTTTACTCCTACAAATAGAACATAGCCATATAAAAAATAAAAAGATTTATTAGCCTCTAGAAAGATATCAGATACAAGTTCCTTTTCGATATATCTCTGTATACTGTATACACGGATACAGGATCCGCTATACCCGCTTGTGAAATAAAGAGTAAATAATCTCTTCTCACCCCCATATCCAAATAAAAAAGCGGTTTAAGTAATAAATTTGAATTAAAGAGAAGAATCAATGGATTCATGATTAAACCCCTCCTACTTCTTGTATTTTTTTACAATTTTGGTTTAAGTGAGGGATCAAATATGTAGTCAACTTTATTTGATGGTAGCTTGGAGGATTAGAAATATGACTATTGCTTTCCAATTAGCTGTTTTTGCATTAATTGCGACTTCCTCAGTCTTAGTAATTAGTGTACCCCTTGTATTTGCTTCTCCTGATGGTTGGTCAAATAATAAAAATGTTGTATTTTCCGGTACATCATTATGGATTGGACTAGTCTTTCTCGTAGCTATTCTGAATTCTCTCATTTCTTAAATGAAATTTGGTTAATATTTATTAACCCCATAAAAAAGAAATAATAAAGGCCATTTCTTCTAAAAAATTAGAATAGTGAGACGTATTAAAACGCAATTTGCGTTCCGAATTGCTAGCTCTTCTCTTTCAGTATTATGAAATTCCATTCCCATTAGAATATTCATTGACAGATAATAAAAAAAGGAAAACTCTAATATAATAGAAAATGAAATGAAACGGTCGACCCAGACATAGAAGGTCGACCCAGGCGGATATACGCTATAAAATATATACCGTAGCGAGCGTAGTTCAATGGTAAAATATCTCCTTGCCAAGGAGAAGATACGGGTTCGATTCCCGCCGCTCGCCCGCTTAATTTATCAAAGTACTATGATAAAAAGTTTAGTCTAGTTAACTGTTTAACTACTTATATTAAATTAAGTATTAATTAGGTGTTAGTCTAGTGCCGTATCCCTTACTATCTTACCCTTCCTTTGCATCCCACTCAAAAAAAGAGGGCGCTCCAGAGGCAGAAATAGAACTCGCCAACAGAGCTCCAAAAATTGGGTATTAACTGAGACAAACAACGGGCAAACTTTTTTTAAAGGGAAGGGAGAGGTAGACTGTCCCTTTCGTTTCATTTTTATTTTCTGCAGGGTAGGGAGAGGCCTTGCGCCTTCTTTTTTTGAAGGCAAGTGACTTCGCAAACTGCTCAATTTTGCCCTCTAGGGCCGGGAACTAATGAATAAAAAAGGGTTGGATACGCCCCTCTACCATACATATCTAGAGAAATAGAATAGTCCTTTTATACAGACTGCTAAGTGCGGAGACGGGAATCGAACCCGTGACCTCAAGGTTATGAGCCTCGTGAGCTACCAAACTGCTCTACTCCGCTCTGGAGTACCAGAAACTGGTGGACAAAAAAGGCTTGAATACAAGCCTCTAACATGTCTAGACAAATAGAATACTCCTTTTATACAGAATGGAGCGGGTAGCGGGAATCGAACCCGCATCGTTAGCTTGGAAGGCTAGGGGTTATAGTCGACGTTGGTTGATTATTTTTAACGTCTCTAATTCAAAACCGAACATGAAATTTTGATTTCATTCGGCTCCTTTATGGATATTCTCACCACTTAACATCTATGTCAGCTTTTCTATTTGAATGGAACCAAAGCTCTCCGCTTTCTAGATGATCCTTATAGAGTAGGAGATAGAAATTCTATCTAAATTCATCTAATCTACTTACTTCGTTCCCTAATTTCATTCAAGAGATCCTGAGGAAAAGAATTGGGTTTCCACCGAGCTGAAACAATATGCGGATGGTTCTAGTAAACCAAAACTATCGTTTTTTAGCTATTTGGCTTCCTTATTCCTTATTTTAAGAAGATTTAGTTACGATTGGAAATCAACTTTTTTGTATCTTCATCCATAGATCCTTTACTCATATTTTCAAAATTGGAATACTTAATCCAATGCAAAATTATGCTTCGCGACTCTGTACTCATAATCCTATTTTTATTTTGGATGCAATTTAAATTAGTCTTTGGATACAAATCGCCAGAATGTATATTCTTCCTCAATATGCTATTGAGAGGAAAAGGATTTAATCCTTTATAAGAACTAAAGTTTTCATCGGAATATAAAAATAAAAAACTTAAGGATGCCTTAAGTATATCATTTCAAATTCAGTTATTAATAGAACGAATCACACTTTTACCACTAAACTATACCCGCTACATTGTAGATTATGGTATAAATGGTACCCTTTGTCAAGGATAGCCATTTGACAAGAAGGCTAATTCCCCCTTATTGAATCAGATGGAGAAGGTTCATGACACTGAGCCGTTGGTACTTCTACTTCGATCGCTCGCCTTTACTTTAGGATTTAGATAGCCCCTCTGGTCTGTAAAAAAAATCTTTTCTTACCATGCTAATAGCGCCTGAACCAAATGTATTTATTTTGATTAGGATCCTATTCTACGGTTACGACTACAATAATAATTATTTACTTTGCAAGGACGTAAGTGTGTCAGACTGCTAAATTGTTTTATTATTCCTACAATATAAACTAGGGGATATAGGGGGTAACACTGTCCCTATAAATTCCTTTTTTCCTTTTCTTTTTTGTCCAGAATTGAACAAAAAAGAAATTATGGAAGATGTTTTCTTCCCCCATTAAGTCCGAGCCATAGAGTAAGAGTGAGATGAGTTTTCCAAATTCATCATAGACTTTCCCTATGGCTTGATAGAAGTAAGCAGCAAAGAGTCGTAACTTAAAGAAAAAAACGGACAGGGCCGACAGATTTACCTGATGTAAAGAAGATCCTAAAAGTCTCTGATTAGTCGACTCTCTCCATTTAACACTTTCCTCTCTCTCCTTTTTTCCACTGACTCAATTCTAGTTTATTAGATTCTTGTTTAAAAGAATGCAAAAAGTTCAATAGAACTAAGAACACATAAAAAATAGCATAGAGGATCAAGGCCATTACCAAAAGTTCCTCCCAAGGATCCTATATCCTATTGGGTATCTGTTCCCCGCCTTTTCCCGCTAGGATCGGAAATCTTATATTTTCCATATCCATATACCGTTGAATCCTTGGGGTTCCAGAATCCGCCTATTTTACTAGTCTTCGGAAACGGAAAACCCTGAACCAAGAAGAGTTGGATATGTTATGTAGGGTATGTTTTTTTTTATTAATTTTATTTTGAGCTCTCAAGATATCGATATATACATATACAATCTCTACATAATGTCTCTCTCTCTATCTCTATATATTATATATATAATATGTACATTATGCAGTAGACCCATAATGGGAAATCCAAGTGGCTAATTTTTGAATTAAATAAAAAGCCCTTTTAACTCAGTGGTAGAGTAATGCCATGGTAAGGCATAAGTCATCGGTTCAAATCCGATAAAGGGCTTTTTAAATTAGTGGTAGAGTAATCTCGTGCTAAGACGTAAGTCGTTGGTTCGAATCTGATAGAGTACTTTTCTACTAAATTGATTCACTTTTTTTCTTTGTTTTTGAAACTTTCTCTATATTTTTAGAGAATTTTATGACTTAGTGCGGGATGGATGCATTTTTGGTATGAACACTAAATGAAGCACGGAGAATTAATCTATAACGATCAACTAAAAAAAATCCTAGATGAAAACATAACAGAAAAGTTGGAAAAACTCTTTGCTTTGGATCTATTTATACTTTTCGAGTATATTGACAATTCCAAAAAACTGCTCATACTATGATTATAGTATAATCACGAGCGGTTGTATATGGCCCTATCGTCTAGTGATGCCCCTATCGTCTAGTGGTTCAGGACATCTCTCTTTCAAGGAGGCAGCGGGGATTCGACTTCCCCTGGGGGTAGGGAGTATTATGAAAGGAGGTTAATCATAGATTAGCAAAAACCCTAGAATAAATTCTTCCTGGGTCGATGCCCGAGTGGTTAATGGGGACGGACTGTAAATTCGTTGACAATGTCTACGCTGGTTCAAATCCAGCTCGGCCCAAACCAAAAATCTAGGGCTTCGTGAGTATGAACTAAATCCTTTTGTTTTTCTTCCATAAAATAAAATGTCTGATCTATAGAAATAAAAGATAAAGAAAAAAGGGAAATTTTTTTTTCTAATCCATATCTCTCTCATTCCTTTCTTACAAACAAAAGAGTTTTTCTTATTGAAGGCTGGATTATTATCCATTTTTAGTGATAAAAAATCACGACATACTAGTTATGTCACTCTCACTATACCCACGTATAATATAATATGTGGGTATGTAGTATATGATTCGTCTATTTCTTAGAGTACGAAAGACGAATCGAATCTTCTTATGGTTCTATTTAAGAATGGGTATGCCATACACCCCGCGGGGATTGTAGTTCAATTGGTCAGAGCACCGCCCTGTCAAGGCGGAAGCTGCGGGTTCGAGCCCCGTCAGTCCCGAACTAGGGTTCAATGAATGGAGAAATTGATATTTCCTTTTTCCATGAAAAAAAGGGGCAGGGAGCAAGATCAAATACCCACAGGGCACCCTTACTTCACTTTTTTATTTTGCATCTCTCATTAAAGAGGGAGGGAGGGCATATAGGAATTTTTTTTTCACTACTCCCAATCGATAAAGAAAGACACACATACGATATGTGGATTAGTAGAATTTAGGATATTATATTACTCTATCTTTCTTTATGATGATACCATCCTCATCTTAATTTCCTATTCCACTCTTATGGAATAGAGTACCGGTATTTTACCGGAATCCATACATAAATCGTATTCCCTTTTTATTTCAGACCTCTTTTCCCCATCTCACTTCTACTGCTTATTTGGATGTCTATGTGACCCATAGAAAGTGAAAGTTGGTCATATAATACATACATAATTGTATGTATAACTATAAGAAAAAGGAAGGGAAATTGTATAAGATTAAGAAAGTATAAGATTAAGAAAGCTCGTGGGTTAGAGATATAGAAAAGAAAAAGTAGAAAAGGATTAAAAAAGAGGGAATTCCTAATCCAATCAAAAAACCCATTTTGGTCTTAGTGTGGATAGAGGATCTTCCTATGTTATACTATATAACTCTCATCCGTGAAATATAACTCTCATCCATGAATTGATTTGATAGATCCGATATTCATAATATTGAATTGATTCAGTATTATCAGAATGCAAGCCCTACCCTTGAATTTACAAGATACCCCTTTTTCCTCTCCATGGGATTACATCCCGAGTTATTGTGAAAATAAAAAATAAAGAGGTTATGGAAGTCAATATTCTCGCATTTATTGCTACTGCACTGTTCATTCTAGTTCCTACTTCTTTTTTACTTATTATTTATGTAAAAACAGTCAGCCAAAATAATTAATTGGAATTCCAATTAATCATTGAAGAAATTAAAAAGGGATTAAATAAAAAAAATCCAAGTCTTAAATGAAAGGATCTGGTTGGAATCTTAAAGTGTGGTAGAAAGAACTACATATAGTTTTTTCTACGACACTTTAGATTCTTTCTATTATATTATCTTTGAATCTACATAGAATAGATTAGTAGATTGAAATAGTTAAGTAGTCTAATTCAATTTCTTTTTTCATTGCATCCACTTAATTTCAATCAGGTCAAAATAAAAAAATCTAAGACAATTCTTGACCAAAGAATCCATGGAAGGAAAGAAAAATAATATGAAGAATAGACTATAGTAAAAAGTAAAAGGAAATGGAAAATGTGTGATATGCCGTGAATAGTTCCGTGGAAGAAAGTCTAATTTTCTTATGTATAGAACTTTTTTTAACCATTCGTCATTTCTAGTAGAAATTCTGAATTGGTATAATGGCTCTTTCTTACATTACAACTTACAATACAAGAGTTTCTTACAGGAGTGAAACAAAACTAAAGAAAAAGATTAAAGAATAACGTTTGACAAAATGATTAATGCAAAATGATCCATTAAAGAAAAGAATTGATACAACAATTTGATTACTTAATCAATTAGTAGTATCCCTAGAGTCCACTCCTTCCCCATACTACTAGTGAAAGAGAAAATGTAAAGACTACCATTAAAGCAGCCCAAGCGAGACTTACTATATCCATCTAAATTATGTCTCCTATTTCTATGAAGGGATTATTCTACTATTGATCAATAATCATAGTGGAATCAAGGGTACAGAGTCAAAAAGGGATTCCGCCCTAAGGCCATGGATCAATCAGTTCAAGGAATTTACTCCTAACAAATTCTTATAGGAATTCTGGTAGAATTAGAGAGCATTAAAAATACGAGATACTATAGCCCTTTTTTCCTTAAAAAAGAAAGAGTACGGGAATGATGTCCTGAATAGAAGAAGCGGGAATAGGAAGATTTTTTATTCCTTTTGTTACTCTTTTTTTTTTTTTTAAGCAAAGGACGCCCGAATATACCATAAAATTATCGATAGATAAATATTTATTGGATACCTACCTTACCTAATGTTTATTTTTGACCTAAACCCTGCAGCCTTGCTTTGTATCATTCTATGAAAGAATGAAGAGATTTTATCCATAATACAACTCCTAAATTGATTTTTGATCGACCTATTTAATCTGATTCTCGTTAGAATTAAGTAGTCCTTACTTTAGTGTATGTAGGTAACATAAGATGTACGATAAAAAAATGTATAATAATTAGTAAGTCTTGATATTCTTTCGTGGAGTCCCTTCTTGAATCTTAGATTGAAAAAAAAAAAGAATGCCCCTTAGGGACCTTTCTTTGGATACCAAGATTTCTGACATCTTATCCTCGTATTTTAAAATTATCAAATCGAATCTCAATTAAGAACCAATTCAAATTCATATAATAAAAGAATAAGGAAACACTACCTCACCCCTATTGATAACCATTTTGGCCACTACCGTCAAAACAAACCCTAACCCTAGTTTGAGGATAGAACTATGGTATGGTTTCTCTAAACCCAGTATCGGCAGGCCCAGTTACTCTCTTGCCCGAACTTATGCGAAGTAAAAATTTATCGAATTCGATCAGCACTATAAAAAAAACCTAAGTATTTTATTGATCAGGCGGCACCCAGATTTGAACTGGGGATAAAGGATTTGCAGTCCCCTGCCTTACCGCTTGGCCATGCCGCCAAAAAATCCGATCAAAAATCTAGAAAACAGCAAGTATTCATCCACGTTTTCTTACGAAAAGCCCCTTTTATTTTGAATATAATTCTACTTACTTTTTTCCAATCTTTTTCAAAAAATCTATTCCTGCTTTTTTTGATCCAGTTTCTATTATTCTCCTCGATAGATTCTATCTTAAAACATACATTGTTAACACAATAAAACTTCCCATTTCTTTCTATTGAGATGAAAAAGAAGAAAAAGTGGATTTCTATTCACAGGCTGCAAAATTCAGAATAAATTGGAACCGTTAACTAGAATTCTCTTTTTTTTATTGCAGTAGTGAACTACTCTTAAATCGGTATTATCTCCCCCCCCTTCAATGGCATAATAAAATATTATGGCTTTATGCTTAATCCGTGTATAGGTAAACTTTAGGTCCGAACAGCATTATTATCCAAAGATCCCCTTTATGTACATATCTCTATGGGGAATCATGCTTTAATTTTTCAAAGTATTAAATTAAATATCTTGAATAAAAAAAGGAAATTTGCTCTGATATAGAGTATAACCTGACTATCTTGGCGTACCCAAGTGAAATTACGATAAAAGAAAAGCATGGATATGGGGAGAGGTGGATAACTAGATTGGCATGTACTTAAAAAAGGGACTTACTTTATTTTAGAATTCCACAATGAAATACTGAATTTTCTAGCAATTATACTACTCCGATCCGAAATAAAAAAGAACCCTCAAATTATTTTGAGAAATTAAAGTAAGCACGCTATTCTAAATCGAAGTAAAGTCAAACTTTCTAGTATATTATATTACGGCTTTATTACATTCATAGAAAGGAGATAAAATGAGAAATCTTTGCCATCCAATCTGATTAGAATATCATAACATAAAGTATAAGTGGCAGAATTTTTTTTGTAGGAATGTTTTATCAATTCATTTTCATTTCATTTGTACCCCTGGCAAACTCGAACTTTCGTCCAAATGGTCTCTATTCATATGTATGAAATACATATATGAAATACGTATGTGGAGTTCCCTAGAATTTCATGTGATTCAGTAAACAGAATATAGATTCCATGATTGCTAGATCGATCCATAGGGATTGATGAAGAGTGAGCTGATAATGGAATTTTTCTTTGATAAACAGGAAACTTAAGATTAAGATGCTCCGGAATGGAAACGAGGGAATGTCCACAATACCCGGATTTAGTCAGATCCAATTCGAGGGATTTTGTAGGTTCATTAATCAAGCCTTGGCAGAAGAACTTGACAAGTTTCCAACAATTAAAGATCCAGATCACGAAATTGCATTTCAATTATTTGCGAAAGGATATCAACTGCTAGAACCCTCGATAAAAGAAAGAGATGCTGTGTATGAATCACTCACCTATTCTTCCGAATTATATGTATCTGCGAGATTAATTTTTGGTTTCGATGTGCAAAAGCAAACCATTTCTATCGGAAACATTCCTATAATGAATTCCTTAGGAACCTTTATTATAAATGGAATATACCGAATTGTGATCAATCAAATATTGCTAAGTCCTGGTATTTACTACCGCTCGGAATTAGATCATAAGGGAATTTCTATCTACACTGGCACTATAATATCAGATTGGGGGGGGAGATCGGAATTAGCAATTGATAAAAAAGAAAGGATATGGGCTCGCGTGAGTAGAAAACAAAAGATATCTATTCTAGTTCTATCATCAGCTATGGGTTCGAATCTAAGAGAAATTCTGGATAATGTTTCCTACCCTGAAATTTTCTTGTCTTTCCCGAATGCTAAAGAGAAGAAGAGGATTGAGTCAAAAGAAAAAGCTATTTTGGAGTTTTATCAACAATTTGCTTGTGTAGGTGGGGACCTGGTATTTTCGGAGTCCTTATGCGAGGAATTACAAAAGAAATTTTTTCAACAAAAATGTGAATTAGGAAGGATTGGTCGACGAAATATGAATCGGAGACTTAATCTTGATATTCCTCAGAACAATACATTCTTGTTACCACGAGATGTATTGGCCGCTACGGATCATTTGATTGGAATGAAATTTGGAACGGGTATACTTGACGATGACGATATGAATCACTTGAAAAATAAACGTATTCGTTCGGTTGCGGATCTGTTACAAGATCAATTCGGATTGGCTCTTGGTCGTTTACAACATGCAGTTCAAAAAACTATTCGTAGAGTATTCATACGTCAATCGAAACCGACTCCCCAAACTTTGGTAACTCCAACTTCAACTTCAATTTTATTAATAACTACTTATGAGACCTTTTTTGGCACATACCCGTTATCTCAAGTTTTTGATCAAACGAATCCATTGACACAAACTGTTCATGGGCGAAAAGTGAGTTGTTTAGGTCCTGGAGGGTTGACGGGGAGAACCGCAAGTTTTCGGAGCCGAGATATTCATCCGAGTCACTATGGGCGTATTTGTCCAATTGACACGTCTGAAGGAATCAATGTTGGACTTACTGGATCCTTAACAATTCATGCGAGAATTGATCACTTGTGGGGATCCATAGAGAGTCCGTTTTATGAAATATCTGCTGAGAAAGCAAAAGAAAAAAAAGAGAGACAGGTGGTTTATCTATCACCAAATAGAGATGAATATTATATGATAGCAGCAGGAAATTCTTTGTCCTTGAATCAAGGTATTCAGGAAGAACAGGTTGTTCCGGCTAGATACCGTCAAGAATTCTTGACTATTGCATGGGAACAGATTCATGTTAGAAGTATTTTTCCTTTCCAATATTTTTCTATTGGGGGTTCTCTCATTCCTTTTATTGAGCACAATGATGCGAATCGGGCTTTAATGAGTTCTAATATGCAGCGCCAAGCAGTTCCGCTTTCTCGGTCCGAGAAATGCATTGTTGGAACTGGATTGGAACGCCAAACAGCTCTAGATTCGAGGGTTTCCATTATAGCCGAACGCGAGGGAAAGATCATTTCTACTGATAGTCATAAGATACTTTTATCAAGTAGTGGGAAGACTATAAGTATTCCTTTAGTTAACCACCGTCGCTCTAACAAAAATACTTGTATGCACCAAAAACCCCGGGTTCCACGGGGTAAATCCATTAAAAAAGGACAAATTTTAGCAGAAGGAGCTGCTACAATTGGGGGCGAACTTGCTTTAGGAAAAAACGTATTAGTAGCTTATATGCCATGGGAAGGTTACAATTTTGAAGACGCAGTACTAATTAGCGAACGTTTGGTATATGAAGATATTTATACCTCTTTTCACATCCGGAAATATGAAATTCAGACGGATACGACAAGCCAGGGCTCCGCTGAAAAAATCACTAAAGAAATACCACATCTAGAAGAACATTTACTCCGCAATTTGGACAGAAATGGAGTTGTTAGGTTGGGATCCTGGGTAGAAACTGGTGATATTTTAGTAGGTAAATTAACGCCTCAGATAGCGAGCGAATCATCTTATATCGCGGAAGCTGGATTATTACGGGCCATATTTGGCCTTGAGGTTTCCACTTCAAAAGAAACTTCTCTGAAATTACCTATAGGTGGAAGAGGGCGCGTTATCGATGTGAAATGGATCCAAAGGGACCCGCTCGACATAATGGTTCGTGTATATATTTTACAGAAACGTGAAATCAAAGTTGGGGATAAAGTAGCCGGAAGACATGGGAATAAAGGGATCATTTCCAAAATTTTGCCTAGGCAAGATATGCCCTATTTGCAAGATGGAACACCCGTTGATATGGTCTTCAATCCCTTAGGAGTACCCTCCCGAATGAATGTGGGACAAATATTTGAAAGCTCGCTCGGATTAGCGGGGGATCTGCTAAAGAAACATTATAGAATAGCACCCTTTGATGAGAGATATGAGCAAGAGGCTTCAAGAAAACTTGTGTTTTCAGAATTATATGAAGCCAGTAAAGAAACAAAAAATCCATGGGTATTTGAACCCGAGTACCCGGGAAAAAGCAGAATATTTGATGGAAGAACAGGCGACCCCTTTGAGCAACCTGTTCTAATAGGGAAGTCCTATATCTTAAAATTAATTCATCAAGTTGATGAGAAAATTCATGGGCGTTCTACTGGGCCCTACTCACTTGTTACACAACAACCGGTTAGAGGAAGAGCCAAGCAAGGGGGACAACGAGTAGGAGAAATGGAAGTTTGGGCTTTAGAAGGATTTGGTGTTGCTCATATTTTACAAGAGATACTTACTTATAAATCTGACCATCTTATAGCTCGCCAAGAAATACTTAATGCTACGATCTGGGGAAAAAGAATACCTAATCATGAGGATCCTCCAGAATCTTTTCGAGTGCTCGTTCGAGAACTACGATCTTTGGCTCTAGAACTGAATCATTTCCTTGTATCTGAAAAGAACTTCCAGGTTAATAGGGAGGAAGTTTGATCGGAATAAATATAAATTCTTTTCTTATTTCTATTTTATGATTGACCAATATAAACATCAACAACTTCAAATTGGACTCGTTTCCCCTCAACAAATAAAGGCTTGGGCTAACAAAAACCTACCTAATGGAGAAGTCGTTGGCGAAGTCACAAGGCCCTCTACTTTTCATTATAAAACCGATAAACCAGAAAAAGATGGATTGTTTTGCGAAAGAATCTTTGGACCCATAAAAAGCGGGATTTGCGCTTGTGGCAATTCTCGAGCGAGCGGAGCTGAAAACGAAGACGAAAGATTTTGCCAAAAATGCGGGGTCGAATTTGTGGATTCTCGGATACGAAGATATCAAATGGGATACATCAAACTCGCATGTCCCGTGACTCATGTGTGGTATTTGAAAGGTCTTCCTAGTTATATCGCGAATCTTTTAGATAAACCTCTTAAGAAGTTGGAGGGCCTAGTATACGGCGATTTCTCTTTTGCTAGGCCCAGCACTAAAAAACCCACTTTTTTACGATTACGAGGTTTATTCGAAGAGGAAATTGCATCCTGTAACCACAGCATTTCTCCCTTTTTTTCTACCCCAGGCTTTGCAACATTTCGAAATCGGGAAATTGCGACAGGAGCAGGTGCTATTAGAGAACAATTAGCAGATTTGGATTTGCGAATTATTATAGAGAATTCTTTGGTCGAATGGAAGGAATTAGAAGACGAGGGGTATAGTGGAGATGAGTGGGAAGATAGAAAAAGACGAATAAGAAAAGTTTTTTTGATTAGACGCATGCAATTGGCGAAACATTTTATTCAAACAAATGTAGAACCAGAATGGATGGTTTTGTGCTTATTACCGGTTCTTCCTCCCGAATTGAGACCTATTGTTTATAGGTCTGGAGATAAAGTAGTGACTTCAGACATTAATGAACTTTATAAGAGAGTTATCCGTCGGAACAACAATCTTGCCTATCTATTAAAAAGAAGTGAATTAGCGCCAGCAGATTTAGTAATGTGCCAGGAAAAATTGGTACAAGAAGCCGTGGATACACTTCTTGATAGTGGGTCCCGCGGGCAACCGACGAGGGATGGTCACAATAAAGTATACAAATCACTTTCAGATGTAATTGAAGGTAAAGAGGGAAGGTTTCGCGAGACTCTGCTTGGGAAACGGGTCGATTACTCGGGGCGTTCTGTCATTGTTGTGGGTCCTTCGCTTTCATTACATCAATGTGGATTACCTCTAGAGATAGCAATAAAGCTTTTTCAGCTATTTGTAATTCGCGATTTAATCACGAAACGCGCCACTTCTAATGTAAGGATTGCTAAAAGGAAAATTTGGGAAAAAGAACCCATTGTATGGGAAATACTTCAAGAAGTTATGCGGGGACATCCTGTACTGTTAAATAGAGCACCTACCCTGCATAGATTAGGCATACAGGCCTTTCAACCCACTTTAGTAGAGGGGCGTACTATTTCTTTACACCCATTAGTGTGTAAGGGTTTCAATGCGGACTTTGATGGAGATCAAATGGCTGTTCATCTACCTTTATCCTTGGAAGCTCAGGCAGAAGCCCGTTTACTTATGTTTTCTCATATGAATCTCTTATCTCCCGCTATTGGGGATCCTATTTGCGTACCAACCCAAGACATGCTTATCGGGCTTTATGTATTAACGATTGGAAAGCGTCGAGGTATTTGTGCAAATAGATATAATAGTTGCAGAAACTACCCAAATCTAAAAGTAAATTACAATAATAATAATAATTTTAAATATAGGAAAGATAAAGAACCCCATTTTTCTAGTTCTTATGATGCACTGGGAGCTTATAGACAAAAACTAATCAGTTTAGATAGTCCCTTGTGGCTACGATGGAACCTGGATCAACGCGTCATTGGGTCAAGAGAAGTTCCGATTGAAGTTCAATATGAATCTTTGGGGACTTATCATGAGATTTATGCCCACTATCTAATAATGGGAAATAGAAAAAAAGAAATTCGTTCGATATACATTCGAACCACTCTTGGTCATATTTCTTTTTATAGAGAAATAGAGGAAGCCATACAAGGATTTAGTCAGGCCTATTCATACACTACCTAAACAAGAAAGTTAGATTCGGCGATGCCCCTCCCCTTTCGGGGGGCATTCCGATTTCCCTAGTATCATCATTATTTGCCACGCGAATCCAGATTGAGATTGAGGCAATTAAGTTAATTAAATTTTCGAATCACTGACTCAGGCCCATTGTCGAATCCTACTCAGCAATTGTCGAATCCTACTCAGCCGAAAAGGGGGTACTTATGTATGGCGGAACGGGCCAATCTGGTCTTTCATAATAAAGAGATAGACGGAACTGGTATGAAACGACTTATTAGCAGATTAATAGATCATTTTGGAATGGGATATACATCCCATATACTGGATCAACT
Source organism: Triticum urartu (assembly GCF_056163025.1). NCBI lineage: Eukaryota > Viridiplantae > Streptophyta > Magnoliopsida > Poales > Poaceae > Triticum > Triticum urartu. The sequence continues at coordinate 1,589 of NW_028259951.1, read as the reverse complement.
AAAGACTCTGGGCTTCCATCAAGCCACTACTACATCGATTTCGTTAGGAATCGAGGATCTTTTAACAATACCCTCTAAGGGATGGTTAGTCCAAGACGCGGAACAACAGAGTTTTCTTTTGGAGAAACACTATTATTATGGGGCTGTACACGCGGTAGAAAAATTACGCCAATCTGTTGAGATATGGTATGCGACAAGTGAATATTTGAAACAAGAAATGAATTCAAATTTTCGGATAACGGATCCTTCTAATCCAGTCTATCTAATGTCTTTTTCAGGAGCCAGAGGAAATGCATCTCAAGTACACCAATTAGTAGGTATGAGAGGATTAATGTCGGACCCTCAAGGACAAATGATTGATTTACCTATTCAAAGCAATTTACGCGAGGGACTTTCTTTGACAGAATATATAATTTCCTGCTATGGAGCCCGCAAAGGGGTTGTAGATACTGCTGTGCGAACAGCAGATGCTGGATATCTTACACGTAGACTTGTTGAAGTAGTTCAACATATTATTGTGCGTAGAAGAGATTGTGGTACTATCCGAGGTATTTCTGTAAGTCCTCAAAATGGGATGACGGAAAAACTTTTTGTCCAAACACTAATTGGTCGTGTATTAGCAGACGATATATATATCGGTTCACGATGCATTGCCGCGCGAAATCAAGATATTGGAATTGGATTAGTCAATCGATTCATAACTGCCTTTCGAGCACAACCATTTCGAGCACAACCAATATATATTAGAACCCCCTTTACTTGCCGAAGCACTTCTTGGATCTGTCAATTATGCTATGGCCGGAGTCCTACTCATAGTGATCTGGTCGAATTGGGAGAAGCCGTAGGTATTATTGCAGGTCAATCAATTGGGGAGCCAGGGACTCAACTAACATTAAGAACTTTTCATACTGGCGGAGTATTCACAGGGGGTACTGCCGACCTTGTACGATCCCCTTCGAATGGAAAAATAAAATTCAATGAGAATTTGGTTCACCCCACACGTACCCGTCATGGGCAGCCTGCTTTTCTATGTTATATAGACTTGCATGTAACTATTCAGAGTCAAGATATTCTATATAGTGTGAATATTCCCTCAAAAAGCTTGATTCTAGTGCAAAATGATCAATATGTAAAATCCGAACAAGTAATTGCGGAGATTCGTGCCGGAACGTCCACTTTACATTTTAAAGAAAGGGTACAAAAGCATATTTATTCTGAATCAGACGGCGAAATGCACTGGAGTACTGATGTTTACCATGCGCCCGAATATCAATATGGTAATCTTCGCCGATTACCAAAAACAAGCCATTTATGGATATTGTCAGTAAGTATGTGCAGATCCAGTATAGCGTCTTTTTCACTCCACAAGGATCAAGATCAAATGAATACTTATGGTAAAAAAGATAGGGAAATTCTTGATTATTCAACGTCGGATCGAATCATGTCCAATGGCCATTGGAATTTTATCTATCCTTCTATTTTTCAAGATAATTCAGATTTGTTGGCGAAAAAGCGAAGAAATAGGTTCGTCATTCCATTACAATATCATCAAGAACAAGAGAAAGAACTAATATCCTGTTTTGGGATTT